>NC_072731.1:262409019-262471519 GCF_026930045.1 Uloborus diversus
ATTGAAAACATTATTTTTCTTGTTCTTGAAAGTGCTGCCTAGAATGATATCTTAATTCTTTGATACAATAGTAATCTAAACAATGGTGTATTAAAAGCAATTTAAAATGAAATATTTCCAATTACATATATTACAATGTATCACATAAAGCTTCAAGCGCTAATTAAATGGAAAATTAAAGTAAATATTCCACATAATGAAAATATAATTCATTTTTAAAATCACCTCTCAAACTCACTTAAAAAAAAACATTATTTGTTCTCAAAAATATTTCTTTGTGATCTGTCTTTCATAAAAATTCTAAATGTCAAAAAATTCCAATTATATTACCTCTGGAAAGCAAATCAATTTAAAGTTTTTCAATGCATAGCCTTTCTTTTCCAGCTCTAAAGACTAGATTACGTTTCTTCCTTCGTTTATTACTTACGGTTGAAGTTACTGAGAAAAAATAATCTTTTAGACATATGCTTTAACGAAATCTTCATATTAGGTTTATTGCTTTGATTGCAAAAATAGCTTTCTCCATCTTTTTTTTTTACTTCCAGTTCTAAGGCTGCCTAATGACAACTATGAAAAGAAGAGTTTAAAGTCTTTTAGAATTATTCATCTTGAAACTTTTTGAAATGAAAGACCGAACCATGAATAATAAATTGTCTTCGGATGTAGCTCTAATTCTGATGTTATATGTATATGCTTCTCTGCTAAATGTCAAAAATAATATTAATTGTAATGTTAAAACAAAAATTAAGATTTTATTTCTTTCTCAAAAGTAAAGATTGGTTATTTATACTGATGGGTGGAAAAAAATTATGGCAAGCATTTTAACTTGGTTCTCATTTTTTTTCGAATGGAGAATATATATTATGAACTATTACAATATCACTTCTAGGGATTATATACAAAAAATCTTAATTAACCTTAAGTGTAATACATTAGTTTCTGGTTTTATTTTTATTTTCGTTCAGCAAGTTCTCTCTTGATGAACAAATAAATAAATGGCCCCTTATATCCAGAACTGTGAGCGATGTTGCGGTTATATTTAATTTACTAGTGTTACCCGCACGGCTTTGCCCGTAATAGAAAAATTAAAAGGTCTTTTGGTTCGCCTGTATATTTACAAATAATGTATGGTGAATATTCTCGCCAATTGACTTGTGCCCATGTTACGGTTCCATGTTATAATAATTTCGTAATTTACTCGTCCATCTTATTATAATTTTGTTCTTAAAATTGGAATAGAAAATGAACCACATCGAATTTTCGAAAAATCGCTTCGAGGTGCACACCCCCATGCTACAAACTAACTTTGTGCCAAATTTCATGAAAATCGGTCCAACGGTCTTGGCGCTATGCGCGTCACAGAGATCCAGACAGACAGAGATCCGGACAGAGATCCTGACAGACAGAGAGACTTTCAGCTTCATTATTAGTAATAAAGAAAATGTCTTTTTTTTTCTTCAAAACGATCTGCACCATTTGGAAATGTATAATTAACTCTTCTTGCTACAACCGTTTGAAATAAAAAATCAATATTTAATTATTTTTTTTAATTGCCAAACTCAAAAATGTTACACTTTTATTTTACTGCTAATCAATATTCTTCAGTACTACGTTCCCTGAAAAGGAGAGCCAGATTTGAGTTTCTCAGGGTTTAGAGGCATTTGAATAATGTGAGGGTTTTTCAGGAGCTATACATGTAACTGCAGACTTGAATGTTTTATTTAAAGGCAAGTGGCAAGAAGACCCTTTACATTTAGTCATCTACCCACTTTTTCAGTTTTTGTTGCCGCTTTATCATGGATTTTCACTTTTGAGAAAACAAGAAAGCAATCTTTTATCACTACGCTACAAGGTTGAGCGCGGAGGAAAGTAACGTTTTGCCCGTTATATAGATCAATGCATGCTAAGTCTCTAATCTGCTAATTTTCTTAAGGGGTTACAGCACCTCAAAAATGATAAAACTATCAAAACAAATTTTAGTGCTTATTTCAAAATTAAAAATTGATCCGAACACTTGGAAAATATTTCACCGCTTTAGGTCAAATATTTAAAAAGCTATGAGCGATTTTAAGCCATGCTCGCTATGTGTTCTTATGCAAAAGAAAAACTTTAAATTGCTTTTTTCATGATTTTTTTTTTTTTGTGTGTGTGTGTGTGTGTTTTTATGTCGTTAGAATCCCTAAGGATTTTTTTCTATTACAGATCAGCTTAAAAGTAATACTTTTTGCAGTCAGGATAATATATTTAACAAAACTGTGCATTGGATAAGCATTTCATAAATTACTCAAATGTTTAGAGCATGTTATAACTTTAAAAACAAAATATTTTTTTAAAGTACGATTTTTTACACAATTAATCGCAGAAAAGTTTCTAAAAAATATGTAAGCAAATGAATGCACAGATTTTTAGAAATGGTTATTGTGATCGTTTAGCAAAAACCATTTTTTAAATAAGTGCCAAAATAAAATAGCCTAAAAAATTTTTTAAAATTAAAATTTTCCTAAATTTTTTGAATTTTTTAAAAAAATGGGTAATATTTTAAAATTTTGAAACTAAATTGTTGATTGTGAATTAAGTATGCATGTTATGATTTCAAAAAACAAAAACAAAATTTACTTAAATTAAAAAAAAATAATGTTTTGAAGTTAGTGTGACCCCTTAATTATCTCTACACAAAAAAATGCTCCGTGAAAATATAAATAGAACTTCTAGTATTTCATATTAAAAAATCTTCTTTATTGGTTCTTCCACATTGCTACTATACTGTAAAAACGATTCAGAAACGTTCCTAGAAAATAATGAGCAGCTAATGTGCCCCATTTCTGCCAGTACTTTTCCTAAAATTTACTTCCTAAATACTCTTCCTAACAATGAGAAATCTACATTCGTACAACTACGAGTAATTCAGGAAACTTTTTGGGAAAGATACTCAATTTTCTCTGGAAATAGCTGAAAACCTGTGAAATCTTGAAATGTTCTATGGAAATGACCAGTAAAGTTTCGGAATTGTTTTACAGTGTAATCCAAAAAAAATAGAAATTGCATTAAACCTTTTTGCTCACCTATTGTGAAAGAAATAACTTGAAATTTAAAGAAATTTACAGAAAATTACACGATGAAGAATAAAGCATTCAATCTATTACACTTTATACCCCCTCCCCCCCAAATAAAAACACACACATACACATATAAAGAAAAAAACATTACAAAAGAAAAAACGAAGCATTAATACTTTTACTCCAAAATACAATTTGTTACAAAAAAAAACGAGCTGATGTGTGCATCACATGACTTCCTTTTACACCAATTTAATGCTATTTCCCTATTATTGCAATTTTAATGGGATTCTCTCTCTAACTCTTTAAATATCACTAGCAATGGCCACATTGAAAGCAGATTTAAAAAAAAAAAAAAAAATCGCCAAATTTTTCGCCAAGTTGGCGACAAAACTTGGCAACCAAAAGACTGGCGATATATCGCCAAGTGACCGCCAAATTATAACACCACTTGAGTTTGCATCGAAATTAACAATGATTTCCCCCCAAAAAGGGGCAAAAGACCCCTTTAGAAACACCCGAATGCAACCAAAATAGGAGGTGCACAACTAGACCCCACTACGAGTCTATGTACCAAATTTCAACTTTCTAGGACATACCATTTTTGAGTTATGCGAGATACATACGCTCATACGCACATACGCACATACACACATACGCACATACATACAGACGTCACGAGAAAAGTCGTTGTAATTACCTCGGTGATGGTCAAAATGGATATTTCGCGTGTCTATACATTCTTAGGCACTTTTCCGCATGTGGTCGAATCGAAAAAAAAACTCAACATTCATTTGGGGGTGAGCAAAATGGAAATTAAGGGCGATTTTTGAGTGAAAATTTTTTCGCGCATACAATACTTCCTTTTTTGTAAAAGGAAGTAAAAAAAGAGCCCTCTGTTGCTTTACTGAAGGAAAGTAAGCATTTCAGGGCTGATTAAATTTTTTGATTAAATTCTTTTACTTTTTAAAACGGGACGCATTCCTCTATGTAAAATTTTATACTTGCGCAACAGTATTTTTACTCTTAAATCTATAGTACTTTTTCTGTAAGTCGATTTTTTTTTTTTTTTTTTTTTTTTTTTTTTTTTTTTTTGCACTCTCTAGCAATTTATTTATGAAAAAACACACACAAAGAGTTTTTGCTGCCTACTTTCTCCATTCTCTAGATTTCTTATTCTCTCAAAACTTAATTTCATTTCTTTTCTTTCTCGCAATGCGTTTTTATACTCCATTCCCCAATTTCTTTTATTGCTTCTCTGAGCTCATGCTATTAATTTTTAAGCTCACGAAAAAAAGGTTTTGTTTATCCAATGCAACTAATCTAAAAAGATACTTTTATTCATTAAAGTGTTGCAAGATTGGGTATTTCATACTTATTTTACGTGCAATATATCGGTGTTAAAAAAATGCTCCAAAGGTCTATGAAAAAAATTGGCCGATAGCCCTCCTGAGAGTTTCGGTTCCGAAATACTATGCATACTATCTTAGAAATACTATGCACTAAAATAATTTCAGTTTGCTATGTGGATGTTTTTACTTCCTTTTGCAAAAAAGGAAGTATTGTAATCGCAAAAAAAATTTCACTCAAAAATCAACCTTAATTTCCATTTTTTTCACTCCCGAATGAATGTTGAGTTTTTTTTTTTTTTTTTTTTTTCGACCCGACCACACGTGGATATATGCCTAGGAACCTACAGACACCCGAAATATCCATTTTGACGACCCCCGATTTAATTACAACGAATTTTCTCGCGATCTCCGTATGCACGTATGTATGTGTGTATGTATCTCACATAACTCAAAAACGGTATGTCTTAGAAAGTTGAAATTTGGTACGTAGACTCCTAGTGGGGACTAGTTGTGCACCTTCCCTTTTGGTTTCATTCGGATGTTCCTAAGGGAGTCATTTGCCCCCTTTTCGGGGGAAATCATCGTTAATTTCGATGTAAACTCAAGTGGTGTTATAAATTGTCGGACACTTGGCGATATATCGCCAGTCTTTTGGTCGCCAAGTTTTGTCGCCAACTTGGCAATAAATTTGACGATTTTTTTCAAAATTTGGTTTTATTTTGGCCACTGATGGTGATATTTAGAGAGTAAACAATTAAATCACATTAAAATTGCCAATAATGGGGAAATGACATAAAATTGGAGTAAAAGGAAGTCATGTGATGCACACATCAGCTCGTTTCAGAAAAGAAAGCTGTTTTCATCAGATTAAAGAAAAATTTTATAAGGTTTCTTCTCAAGAAGGAATACATTAGTACTGTGTATCTGCTTTTCACTGCAGAAGAGAAAAACAAAGATATTAAATCTATTCTTTGTGAAGTAAAATTCTCTGAAGATCAACAAGGGGAAATTATGTTCTTTGAGGAATAGTTTTGCCCCTACCAGAGCAAGGAAAGAAAAGTATGTCTTTCTTAAACTGACTTTCTTAAACTGACTAGAAGCAGAAATATCTTGCCCAAAATCTTCAAAATATGGGTGAGATCATAGGATGAAGCATATGTTAAAAGGCATCTTTAAAAAAACAAAAATAAATGTGACTTAAACAAACATGTATGCCACCATACATTGAAAAATTTAACATCAATTTCCTTTTCGGAGTCTGATAAATTTGGAATCGTTTCTTATTCTTAGAAAACTAGGGTAATCACTCCAGTAATTGGCACTTTAAGAGTTTGTCCTTTAAACTTACCTCTGTTTTCATTACTTAGAAGAAAATATTCTCTTGCAAATATTTTTATACCAAAGAATGCACATCTGTGCATCTATTTATTTCAATAAAATGAAAAATATTTGAATTGATATTTTTATAAAAATACTAGCTGTACCCGACGCGCGTTGCTACGCCAGCAAAAAAAAATACATCATTATACTGATTTTCATGACAATCGGTTGAACGGGGCAGAAGTTGCTACTCTGCAGTGCCACCTGGTGGCAAGTGGCTTCAATGAGCATATTATGCACCTTCTCCGGGGAAAAATACATATATATAGCAATTTTCATAATAATCGGTCCAGGTATCAAGTGAAGCCGTGACTCTACTCAAATTTTGTACTCACGCAGTTTGCAAGATCAATCCATCGCTAAAAATATCAAATAGAAAAAGTTTTAAATCCCCCCCGTTGCATGAAAAGCCATAAAACAATAAAGAAAGAATTTATTTGTTCAAACTCAAGAAAAATGGCAACAGCTAACTTCTTATCAATGAGATCTTTCACGCGAATTAATTTCTGCAGCCGATAACTTTATTCGTATTTATCCAATGGATTGTGACTTAAATTGGAATAAAAAAGGAACTATTGATCGGATTTTTTTCGAACTGGTCTGTTAACATTCCCAGTACCAAAAATAACAAACGGTGAAAGTTTCAGCCGAATCTGCCGGGTAGTTTTTGAGTTCATGGATGACATACAGACAAACATTCATTTATATATATATAGATATATTTAAAAAGTTACCCAAATCACCAGTAATTGGTACCTGATACTCCAGTGTATAACACCTTGTGATCCAGTGTTTGGCACATGTTAACAGAAGTGCAAAATCACTTTATTTTCCAGTTTTAGATTACATACAAATTTTATCATCATAAGAAACATAATTAATGTTAATTCAAACAGGTAATTTTACATAATTAATGTTAAAGCACACATCTTGACATTGAAAAAGTATTTTAGAGAAATAATAATAAATTTGGAGTGTTGCACGGAAAAATATATCGAGATTATTGCTCTTTCGTTAGTCGGTATGCAGTTTCGATTTTACGAATTATAGCTGTTTCCACAGAAAGAGGATCATTCACCCGATGATTCTCAGGGACCATAAAAAATAAACCGATTCTCTACAGTTGCAATATCTGTCTGATTGCCAAACATATGTTTTTTACTGTTTCTCTTAAAAATTTAACAGTATATTCTGCAGGATTCAAATCAATAGTAGAACCCGTATAATATAGTCGCTGCAAAAGTATCAGAAATCAAACTAGTGACACATTGCACAACACATTAGGGACTATAAGCACATGTGCCAATTACTGGAAACTAGGGAAACTGAAGCACCACTAAATGGCATCCATCATTACTTCAAAAATCCAAAAAGGGGCAAAAATATACTTCTACCCACTCAAAGTAACACCTTTCATCAACTAAACAAAACTTTTGACAACGAAAATTTAAAATATATTTTAAGTCAGATTTTAATGGATTGATGCGCATGCCAGAGAAGAAGCTTTTGCAACAAAAATGGCTGATTTGGTACGCCACAATTTTTTCTCTTTCCTATGCACTGCTACCATTCAGTAACATGAATAGAAGTTATAATCTTTAAAATAAATGTACATTCAGTTGGTATAGATCCTTCTACTTTTAAAAGATCGGATACGAATCTTATTTTAGAACAATTTTGTTGGAAATGCCAATCACTGGTGACCTGCCAATTACTGGGGGTGTTACCCTACTTCTGTTCAGTTGTAAACAGTTTTAATAATTCAAGTTCTACATACAAAGCTAAGCGTTTTCACATTGATAAGCAATTAAACACAATCTAATTACAGTTTTTCTGAATTTTGAATCTTTAATTTCGCCTAACAGAATACATTTGAATATTGCTTAACATAATCCCAAACATATATTCTGCTTAAATATATAAAGAACAGATATGTTATAACGTTTTCCATTATGGAAAGTCATACAAATGGGATATAAATTCATTTAAATGTGGTTTCCCGCAAAGGGATGTCCTGAGGCATCTTTTGCTGCGATAAGTAATTTTGTTTCATAGGTGAGAGCCAATCAGACTAAAGGGCCAATTTCCAACGGAGATTCTCTTCATTATTAGCAGAATAAATCTAATATCTTAAATTAACGCGAAGTTGTTTACAGGTATTAATATAACCACGTAATAAAGCATAAGAGCATGTTTTCTGTGCTTAAACTTTACCCTGTGATATAAAATGCTAATTGGAAATACCGTCATAGTGTATGCGTAATCCACAAGGAACTGCCTTAAACTTAAATTTCTAATTTATGAAATTAATTGGTGTAAGTAGACGCCGAGAGATAGAAGCGCGAATGCTCTATTTACGTAGCCAATAATCTTCTTTTTTTTTCTTTTTCTTTTTTTTAAATATTTCAACTAATAATAAACTGATTTTTCGTTGGTACTTAATGTAACTATCATATTGAATCAATTTAATTCATCAGTTATTTGAATTTAAAGTATGTAATTGTAATTCTAAGGATGTGTGGGGGGGGGGGATGTCAAATGGCCACTACTGAAATTTTCATATTTTGGAGAAGCCACTGTTGGATCACATTTGAGGTTTGAGAAAAAATTGCATAAATTGAAATTCTGGCCTTTTTAGAAATTGGGAAGATTTAGAAAGAGTTGAGCTGTAAAACGCTCATTGAGTTTCAAGAGGGGCAATGCGGTTGTTTCCTTCAGTCAAAAGTACTAGTTTTAGTCACTAAAATTGATAGAATAAGCAAAAAAAAAAACATGGACCCAGAAAATACTTTTATTTTCCCAACAGTTATTTTTTAATTAATGTATTAAAATGTCCGATTTTTCAAACAAGGCGTGATCTTGATGACGTCACAAATGATGCACTTTGCTGCATCTTTCTACCGTGTTTCCACGTTATGATAATCAAAAAGCGAACTAAAACTGCGCCCTACGCTTGCTATCAACCCTATCGTTGCCAATACACGTGAGTAAAGATGCGAATTAAATATTTTGCTCTGTGAATGGCGACAATGAAATGCATTTCATCATTTGTGATATCATCGGCAGAAGCCGTAAACAATAAAAGCGCTCCGATTTAAGTATTTTTTTTTCATATTAAACTTAAACGAATTATTTAAAAAATGATCAGATCCTATGTTTTTAAGCATGCTCTTTAAGAAAAAAATATTTTTAAAATTTTAAAAACGACCCCATTGTATACCTACAGTTTAAAAGTATACTTCACTGTGGCGACTACTAGTGCGTTTGAAACCTTGAAGTGGCCACTACTGAAGCACTGACCACTACTGGTGTTTTACCTTATACTAATAGTAGCAGACAATCACAAAACGTATTTCAACTCGAAATTCTAGTGTTTGAATTTTTTACCTTGCAGAGAGCTAAGCAATTAGCCACAGGCATAAAATATTTCAATATTGCGCGGACAAGGCAAATGTCTCTTTGGCCGATCATATCCTAGGTAAGTGTGTGGGTCTTAGCTTTACCCCGTTCAGCCGCCATTGGCCAGAGACTGTAGCGCCTCCTAAAGTTTATTTGAACTGTGAAATTTTTTTCGAAGCTCTTCTAGAACAAGCAACCGATTCTTGTGTCAAGACTATTTTTAATTCTATTTATCCTCACCGGAATTGTAATGGACACTATTTCTAGCTGTAACTAAACATAATTACAAAAGATTAAGAATGTTTTGTGTTTAATCAGTATTCGATGAAACGTCGACTAGAACTCCACTACTAGGCTCTTTACTCTAAATTTGCATAAAAATAGACATATTTCAAGTTTTTTACTGCTAAAAAGTTGTCAGCATGTTTTCAGAAAACATGATTATCATCACCTTGCACAGATAAAATGAGTTATTCGAACTCTACATGCGACTCAAATAAACTATAGGAAGAGTCGCAGTTTCGGGCCAATGACTGGTGAAAGAGGTAAATCCTTTTACGTCGGATATGCCGTGTTCAGTGAAGTCCGCACGAAATTAAAACGTTTTTCCACTTCGGACAATTTCTTAAATCAACGCAAGGTGGCGCATGATGGCGCCCTGGAACTGCAAATATTTACAGCTTACATGCAATTTACCAGACAGCCCGGTTATCACATCCTGATACTCCAGTTTCCTTCTTATTTATCTCACCAATGAGTGTCCGCAGCATGGTGCGGTTCGACTCGTGAATTGAAGGCAAAGCTTGGGCATTTATGAGTAAGTTACGGCCCTTAAGCCAGGGTTAAAGCAGAACTACATGCAATGTGCAGACAGCCCAATTATCACATCCAAAGACTGCAGTTTCGTTGATAAATTCACCTTATCCACCAGTTTGTTGGCACTCTCAGATTCAATGAGATGATTCCGTTTTAACCAGCAAGACATTTATTTTTTCGCAACCGTTAGTCCTAGATGTGTACTTCCAGTAACGAAAATGTTCAAAATCAAATGCAGAGTTAAGTTATTGAAAGTCTGAAGCAAAAATAGAAATGAGTCAAAATTTAACTTTTTATGCGGGCCCTAGGTTCCCTAACTTGTATTTAGAGAAATGATCTCTATTGAAAACAATAGCTAGCACAAAAACTTGACATTTGTGCAACAAAACTCAAAGAGATATTTCAGCTCAAAATTTTAAGGGACCATATAGAAGGTGAGCTAAGAACTTATCGCCCTTTCAGAGGAATTGCAGGTTGTCCAAGTAAAAAAACAGAGTACTTATATTTTTCACTGCTATTCCAAAATAAATTAAAATGTTATGTTTTTTTGTCCTTTTCCGACCTTTAATTTGCACTCACACTGTTAAAAATTCAGGAAGATTTTCTGGTAATTGTTACTGTAAAATTGCATCGCCGACGCATAGCTGATTTTTACGGTAATTTATACCGGAGAAATAAGCGATCCCAGCGCCAATTGGTTGCTGCGGCCTACCGAGGATACCGTAAAATTTTACAGTAACATTTGATTTTTACGGTAATAGTTACTGGCAACATGGATGCCAGTAACAATTACCGTAAATTTTCCGGAAATTTTTTAACAGTGCATAAATTCAATTATCTCGCCAGCCTAAATAATTATTTAACCTATTTCTTGACATAGATTAACATATTAATGCAATTTCAAAAACGCATTTTTATTTTAAATTCGTAAACACATTTTGCCTAGCACTAAATGAAATGACCTACAATAAAGTTTCTCTGTAAAATAAGAGATTACAGGATGTAGAATTCGGGAAATAAATTTAAAACGACAAATTTTCTAAACATGTTTTATAATTCATGCAACTAATAATTCACTTAAATATGGAAATTTTCGACTGCTTAAACATCCCGCAGCATAAATCAATGGTATTTTTCTTTGATTGCAGAAAAGGAATCAGCTGTATAAGCTTGATATTTTTCTTTTTTCAAACGAAGAACACGCTTGGGAAAATGATAATGATTTAAAAACGGGGAACATATCTTACAAGAGCAATATATAAGAGATTCACTGTATTTATTAAAGACTCGAAATGTATATCGGATGCATAAATATTATTAACATTTGTTTTGTTTAAAATTTATAGTGTTTTATCTGGAGAGATTTTGCAGTCAATGTTTAAATCAAGAGCGGTGGGTACGAGCCCTTGGAAATGTTACGTTACACCAATTATTTGTCGAAAGAAATCCTTGAAACAAGACAAGTTTTTGCTGAAAATTCTACTTTTTTCCGACTTAAAAGAAGTCCATTCGTCAGCGGTTTAAAACAGAGCTATACTGCAAAAATAATATCCTTGGAAAGGAACAGAATATGGAAAGAAATCAGCGGTAATAAATCAATTGCAGAAATATTTAGTACACTTATTTCAGGGAATAATAGAACATTTTCTTGGAAATCTTTACTAATAACAAAGCTGAAAGTGTGTGTATGTGTCTTTGGATGTCTGTGTCCCTGAATCTCTGTATGTCTGTTACGCGCATAGCGCCTGACCGTTCGGCCGATTTTCATGAAATTTGGCACAGAACTACTTCGTTGCATAGGGGTGCGCATCTCGAAGTAATTTTTCGAAAATTCGATTTTGTTCTTTTTCTATTCCAATTTTAAGAACATTTTACCGAGCAAATTATCATACCGTGGAGGAGTAAATTACTAAATTATCATAACGTGGAACCGTAACATGGGCAAGCAAATGAACACAGCGAATTGGCGAGAAATTCATCATCCATTTTTTTATAAATATACAGGCGAAACAAATGGCGTTTTAATTTTTCTACTACAGGCAAAGCTGTGCGGGTACCGCGAGTAAAAAATAAAAAAATATTAGCCCCAAAAATCCATACTGGCTTAAACTGCGGTAACTAAAACACTAACTACAATATTTTTGCAGTTAGTGTTTGAGAACGCAAAACGTACCTTAATTACGAACGTTCGTTTCCTCATTAATTGTTGCGAGAAAATAAACGTTTTACCTAATTAACTAAACAGCATCTAAATACTTAAATGCGTTGATTAAAGAAACTGGAGAAGAAAATTATTTCTTAAACATGCGAAGCGACATATTTAGGCTTCGTAAAACTAGAAAAAAAAATTATGAAGCAAATGCCAGCTGAGGAAAAAAGTAGAAGTTGTATCATTAAGAAAAGTTGGGCACTTTTTTAATGGGCATACCGTCATAAAAATCAATGTTCGGAAAAAATGGCCATTTGAAAACTTTGCCTGAATATTTACGCCAGAGAAATTAGAAACCGAAAAATATATGCGAAAGGGGGTTTTTTTTAATCTTTTTTTTTAAACTTCAGTACAAAAGTTCCATAATACTTCAGAAAAAGTAGATTTCTGGTACTAAGCCAACACATATGCTGTAATGTGAACGCTAAGACGCATTTTCATATTTTTTGACGCTTTTGAATTACTTTTTTATGAAATACAGCGCCAGCTCAGTCATTTTCTGACTGAGCTGATTTTCCGGAAATGACTGAGATGGCGGTGTATTTCATGTAATTCTGCTTTAGCCCTGGCTATTGGGCGGTAATTTACTGAATATACTTCTTTATGCTTATGTAGAAAACATATTGCTAAATTATTCCAATCGGGTATCTCAACAAAACAATTAAATTTAAAAGCTTAAAAAATGTCAATATCTGCTAGGAAAATATTAACTAGAATCAATCTCCACTAAATTAGTGGATTTGTTCAAAACAAACTGTTTCAAGATCATCTGAGAGAAAATGCGCTTAAAATAAGAATTTTTATTTTCTTTTGTTACTGATATTCTTAAATTATTTAAAATGTCTCTTAGAAAGTAGGAAGATCAATTTCAATATCACTATTAAAAAGAAACAAATACTTTTTTTTTTTCTTTTTGCTTTGATATAATACATATTTTAGTTATTAATTGAATTAAATGAAAAGACTTGTGTAGTGGCTATTGGAATACAATAATAACTGGTAATACAGGAAGAATGCTCTTGTTAAAGTACTAGATAAATTTATTTTTCTTTCTTCAGTTGAGATAGTTTTACTTCAATTAGTTCATTTTCCCGTCTGTGACCGATCTTTTAAAAAAAATGGTCTGAAATGGATGTAAATGCACAAAACAATTCACCAGAAAAATATAAATCTTCAGTAGTATAATAAAATTATACCATTAATTACACATTTAGATATTTTTACACTGATTAACTTCGTCGCAAGGTGAAAGACAATGAATATACATTCTGTAGTGCACTAAAACATATTTTAAAACGAGCTGATGTGTGCATCACATGACTTCCTTTTACTCCAATTTAATGTCATTTCCCCATTACCGGCAGTTTTAATGTGATTCAATTGTTTACTCTCTAAATATCAACAACAGTGGCCAAATTGAAACAAGATTTTAAAAAAAAGAAAAAATAAATTAATTTAAAAAAAATCGCCAAACTTGTCGCCAAGTTGGCGACCAAAAGACTGGCGATACATCGCCAAGTGTCCGCCAAATTATAACACCACTTGAGTTTACATGGATATTAACAATGATTTCCCTCCAAAAAGGGGCAAAAGACCCTTTTTGGAGCATATGAATGCAACCAAAATGGCAGGTGCACAACTAGACCCCACTAGGAGTCTACGTGCCAAATTTCAATTTTCTAGAACATTCTGTTCTTGAGTTATGCGACATACATACACACATACACACGTACATACAGACGTCACGAGAAAAATCGTTGTAATAACTCGGAGATCGTCAAAATGGATATTTCGGGTGTCTGTACGTTCCTAGGCATATATCCACGTGCGGTCGAGTCGAAAAAAAAACCAACATTCATTTTGGGGTGAGCAAAATGGAAATTAAGGCCGATTTTTAGGCGAACATTTTTTCGTGAATACAATACTTCCTTTTTTGTAAAAGGAAGTAAAAATGGTCTGAAATGGATGAAAATGCACAAAACAATTCACCAGAAAAAATATAAATCTTCAGTGGTATAATAAAATTATACTATTAATTACACATTTAGATATTTTTACATTGATTAACTTAGTCTCAAGGTGAAAGACAATGAATATACATTCGTAAGTGCACTAAAATTGAATTTTACCTTTGCAAAAACAAACCAATGCTAGCAACGATATCACGCCGGACAAAAGTTAAAGGACTCTCGAAATTCCGCTTTTATACTCCCCCCCCCCCCCTAATTCTCAACATCTTAGCTACCTGCTATGCTACCGAAAGAAAAACTAATTTTCAGTATCATAATATCAGAAATTTATTAAGAAAGTCATTAATTAACAATGATAATAAAGTCACGTACTTTACTCTTAGGTATCTAATTAAGACTCTGACACTCTCGAATAATTAAGTTTAATCAGAGACACTTTTGGAGCTTGATCCTTGATCGCTTTTAGGGTTAAATTTCTTCGGTTTCTAATAGGCACCCAATAATTTGTTCACCTAAGATGTTAAATAAGTAATAGCTTTATACTGAAGAGAAAATCTTCATTAGAGATAAAGTAATGAAAATATCGTCCCTAATAAATTTTCTTCTCGTATATAACGAAAATGTAGTACCAATATTTCTTTGCTTAGATTATCAAATCATTTTTTGCACTTTTTACTTCCTTTTACAAAAAGGAGAAGTATTCGCAAAAAAATTTTCACTCAAAAATCGGCCTTAATTTCCATTTTTCTCACCTCCGAATGAATGTTGAGTTTTTTTTTTTTTTTTCGACCCGACCACACGTGGATATATGCCTAGGAACCTACAGACACCCGAAATATCCATTTTGACGACCCTCCGAGTTAATTACAACGAATTTTCTCGTGACGTCCGTACGTACGTATGTATGTGCGTATGTATCTCGCATAACTCAAAAACGGTATGTCCTAGAAAGTTGAAATTTGGTACGTAGACTCCTAGCGGGATCTAGTTGTGCACCTTCCCTTTTGATTGCATTCGGATGTTCTTAAGGGGGTCTTTCGCCCCTTTTTTAGGGGAAATCATTTTTAATTTCGATGTAAACTCAAGTGGTGTTATAATTTGTCGGGCACTTGGCGATATATCGCCTTTTTTTGGTCGCCAAGATTTGTCGCCAACTTGGCAACAAATTTGGCGATTTTTTTTTTGGTTTCAATTTGGCCACTGTTGGTGACATTTAGAGAGTAAACAACTGAATCACATTAAAATTGCCAATAATGAGTAAATGACATTAAATTGGAGTAAAAGAAAGTTATGTGATGCACACATCAGCTCCTTTCTACAGGATTTGTTAAAAAATATTAAACCTATCTGCGTAAAAAAATATGCTTGAAGCTCTACCCTTTTTAAGCATGAAGGTGAAATTTAAAGTAATATTAAGTTTAAGAAATCTGTTGTAATAAATACGTCACTATTTGGCGACAAATTGGTGACGTTATCAAATTTGACGTCAATGATGAGAGGGCAACTCCAGTGCCAATTTGGCTACTTAAAAGATATTTGGCGAGTTTCCCATAGAACTCTATGTTAATATTGATGTCCAACAACAATATTTTCTGAATCCGTTAACTTCATTTTTGTGTCGATTTGCAAATAAAAAGACCACGTGACTGGGGTAGTTAGACCTTCAATGATGGCAGCGCAAAATATGTAACTCTCAGAAAAATCAATCACTTTCAGAATTATCAAGAATGAGAAGAAAATGTCTTGTATCTTTACGATGATTAATATTACTGTTTTCGTATTATTTTAAATTTAACCAGTCACATTCACGTACCAGGATGTTTTTGTACTGATTGTGATTGAATTTTTCGATTATTTAAAATTATTCGTCACATTCATCTGCCAAGATGTTTCATCTTTGCAATTACCTTGACGACGATTGGTAATCAAGTTTTTGGAAATTCAAATTTTGATCAGAAATTAAATCAGAAAGGAATGGGCCCCGACTGTTAATAATTCTATTCTGCTTTTGAATTTATGATTTGTCTTATCTGTGTACGGTTACAAAACTGTTTCAACGGTGTAGTTATTCAGTAGTACTTAATAACATTCTAAACTACTGGGCTTAGTTATCTCGAATAACTCAAAAACGGTATGTCCTAGAAAGTTGAACTTTGGTACGTAGACTCCTAGTGGGACCTAGTTGTGCACCTTCCCTTTTGGTTGCATTCGGATGTTCCTAAGGGGGTCTTTTGCCCCTTTTTGGGGGGAAATCATTTTTAAATTTCGATGTAAACTCAAGTGGTATAATTTGTCGGACAATTTGCGATATATCGCCTTTTTTTTTTGGTCGCCAAGATTTGTCACCAACTTGGCGACAAATTTGGCATTTTTTTTTTTTTTTAATTTGGTTTCAATTTGGCCACTGTTGGTGACATTTAGAGAGTTTAGTGGTTTTTTACGCAGTCGGGTTTTTTGTTTTTATTTAATATTTTTTTATTTCGATGTGAGTTTATGGATGAAAAGGTAACCGTTTGCCTTGTTGCTTTTGTCGGATTTCTTTTTTATCCACAAGCTCACTTCTACTGCATTGGAAAGGGCGGTCCTTATAACGCCGAAACACATGTCCGCAGTAACCAGCGATGCAATTTTGTGCAATTAAACGTTGCACTTTTTACTTCCTTTTCCAAAAAAGGAAGTATTGTATTCGCGAAAAAATTTTCACTCAAAATTCGGCCTTAATTTCCATTTTGCTCACCCCCGAATTAATGATGAGTTTTTTTTTTTCGACCCAACCACACGTGGATATATGCCTAGAAACGTACAGACACCCAAAATATACATTTTGACGACCTCCGAGTTAATTACAACGAATTATCTCCTGACGTCTGTATGTACGTATGTATGTGCGTATGTGTGTATGTGTATATGTGTGTATGTGTGTATGTATCTCGCATAAGTCAAAAACGGTATGTCCTAGAAAGTTGAAATTTGGCACGTAGACTCCTAGTTGGGTCTCGTTGTGCACCTTCCCGTTTGGTTGCATTCGGATGTTCCTAAGGGGGTCTTTTGCCCCTTTTTGGGGGTAATCATTGTTAATTTCGATGTAAACTCAAGTGGTGTTATAATTTGTCGGACACTTGGCGATATATCGCCAGTCTTTTGGTCGCCAAGTTTTGTCGCCAACTTGGAATATACATTTTGAACACCTCCGAGTTAATTACAACGAATTATCTCCTGACGTCTGTATGTACGTATGTATGTGCGTATATGTATGTGTGTATGTATCTCGCATAACTCAAAAACGGTATGTCGTAGAAAGTTGAAATTTAGCACGTAGACTCCTAGTGGGGTCTAGTTGTGGACCTTCCCGTTTGGTTGCATTCGTATGCTCCTAAGGGGGTCTTTTGCCCCTTTTTGGGGGAAATCATTGTTCATTTCGATGTAAACTCAAGTGGTGTTATAATTTGTCGGACACTTGGCTATATATCGCCACTCTTTTGGTCGCCAAGTTTTGTCACCAACTTGGCGACAAATTTGGCGATTTTTTTTATTTATTTATTTATTTAGTTATTTATTTATTTTTTTGAATTTGGTTTCACTTTGGCCACTGTTAGTGATATTTAGAGAGTAAACTATTGAATCCCATTAAAATTGCCAATAATGTGGAAATGACATTAAATTGGAGTAAAAGGAAGTCATGTGATGCACACATCAGCTCGTTTGTTTTAGATTTTACTTGTTCTTTATTCGGACACGATTATCTTCCGTTTTACTGCTTGCTAAGAGGAAACTGAACGAAAGGTTGTCGCATTTGTTGTATCTAGTAGATTATTTATTTCTCCATACTTCAAATCAATTCAGCGGGAATTGGATATTTGAACATGGAAAGTGGCTTTATTTGTTTATCACTTCGGAAATAACTCCAACCTCTTGTTTGGGATGGTGACGCGTAAAGTTAACGATAAAATTGGTTCTTCAATTTAGAACAATTGCGAAAATCTTTCGGTACATATATAGAAAAATATTATTTTGTATACGTTTTGAGCGAAATAGCTCTCAATTTTCGCGACATGTTATCATTGCGTTTGCGTTCTGTTTGTGGGGATTGCAAACTAAACACGAATTAATACTTTCAGACATAAATTAATTAGCTTAAGATTTCTATTAAGATGCATATTTTAAGATGAGATACTCATTTCACATAATAGATAGTTATTGACCAGATGTTTCACGTTGAACGTTTTTGTTTGAAATTTAAAATATTTACTGAATACAAGGCAGATAATCAAGGAAGGCGTTTCAAAAATGTTTTCAGAAAGTTATTACAGTCGACGCTCATTATAACGACCACACATTATAAAGACCGTCCCATTATAACGACCAGTGGTAAAAGTCCCAACTTTGTTCCTATGAACTCTATGTTAATTTGCTTTCATTATAACGACATTTTTGTATCGTCTAATCCAATACAGCGACTGAATTCAGCGGACGCTTTTTCTGATGTTCTTTCCAATAAACAAATTTGTAGCTTGAAATGACTTTGATTATTGTTTACGGACATCTGCCTGAAGTTTTCAATGTCAAATCGAACTTTGAGAGGGGTGGAGGGATTACCATTCACCGCTGCTAGCACAGAAAAAATAATGGGAGGAAAAATCGAGAAATTTCCAGATTCCTAAGAAAAGGGAGTTGACAGATGTGTTGGTAGTTTGGTGTTTGAATCTAGTGGTTTTTAAAATTTGGGGTTCTCGAGGGACTTTTAAATGCTTCTTTGAAAAGCAAGAACAACACAATTTATCACCTATATCTGAAACAGAAAATAATGTTTCGCAAAAATCACTTCTGTCAAAAAGGCAAACATCTGTCTGGTTTTATCTTCAGAAAATGTGGTAGTAGTAGTAGTAGTGGTAGATTTGCAAGTGTGTAACATTTTCCTCCCTATATTTTCTACATTAAAATTTGTTTAATATTCTGTCGTAATATTTTGCACACGATTTTTCTAAAAAATTCCTATGAAAAAAATAATTTGGGCATTTAACTGGAATGTTTGAAAAAGTACCATTTTTTTCAGAACAGCGGGGCATGCATGATGACCGTGTATATATTTTTTAATTATACCTCTTATAACGACCACTCGTTATAAAGACCTTTTTCTCTGGGACGGAGATGGTCGTTATATCGAGCGTCGACTGTATAAAACTAATTAATAATAATTGTCTGCTGCAGAGTAGAAAAATATTGACTTATCATTTTATTATTATGAGCCAGTTTCGTACCCACAGAGTTTCATCATCAAACCTAACATAAACGAGCTGATGTGTGCATCACATGACTTCCTTTTAGTCCAATTTAATGTCATTTCCACATTATGGGCAATTTTAATGTGATTCAATTGTTTATTCTCTAAATATCACCAACAGTGGCCACATTGAAACCAAATTTAAAAAAAAAATTGCCACATTTGTCGCTAAGTTGGTGACAAAACTTCGCTACTAAAAGACTGGCAATATATCGCCAAGTGTTCAACAAATTATAACACCACTTGAGTTTACATCGATATTAACAATAACTTTCCCCAAAAAAGGGGCAAAAGCCCCCTTTAGAAACACCCGAATGCAACCAAAAGGGGAAGTGCACAACTAGACCCCACAAGGAGTCTACGTACCAAATTTCAACTTTCTAGGACATACCGTTCTTGAGTTATGCGAGATACATTCGCACAAACGCACATACGTGCATACAGACGTCACGGGAAAATTCGTTGTAATTACCTCGGTGATGGTCAAAATGGATATTTCGCGTGTCTATACATTCTTAGGCACTTATCCACGTGTGGCCGAGTCGAAAAAAAAAACTCAACATTCGTTCGGGGGTGAGCAAAATCGAAATTAAGGTCGGTTTTTGAGTGAAAATTTTTTCGCGAATACAATACTTCCTTTTTTGTAAAACGAAGTAAAAATTTTGAGAAATTCACAAAATTGCTTTCTCTTTTTTCCGATCAAACATAAATTGCCTACTCGAGCATTTAGATTTGGTAAAAAAAATCATTAATTTTCTGGGCGAAACTATTGGCAAAGTTTCATTCCAAATTATGTTTATTAATTTTTATAATCACTATTTAATGCACAGTTTCAAAAGTCATTCGAACATAGGAAAAGACCGAATTACTTCAACGTTTTAAAACTTTTGCAAACAATTTTGGGGGGGAAAAAAGTGTGCTAGTTGCAATTCGATTGAAGTTGCTGTGACGTTTAGAATCAGGAATCTCTACCAGGAATTACAAATAGATTGTTAACCATTTTAAGTCCAAGGCCCGCCTAGGTTTAAACAATCGACAATAAACATAAATCTTTCAAAACAACTACCAAACTAGTATGTTGTGGCCATCACGAAACTTTCTTCTGTATTTTTCCCTTTTCTGATCCCTCTCCATGCTTGACGAGGAAGCAATATTCCTAACAAAAACAAAATTACACATGCAAAAACTTGACGACCATCCCAATGTCTGAATTATTGTAAAAACAAAACAAAGAGCGAAAATTGAAAGTTACTTTAAAAGCCTTACTTGAATTAATTACAAATATTTTATTTATTAACAAACATAAGATGGCAACAGTTAAAAATTTTAAATCATTGAGATAATATTTCCGATCATTTCCATACAATTAAAATCGCGAGAAATACGCAGACGACAATCTATTACGATTTATCTTTCTTATTGTTGCATTAATAAAACTATTTTTATTCGCAAAAAAAAATAAAAAAAAAACAACACCTTTTGGAGCGATTGGAGTCAAAATTGAATCAAAGCCTGTTTACATATGGATTCAAATATATTCCAAATTTCAACCAGAACGTAGCATTACTTCTTGAGATAGGGCACTCACAATGGAAAAAAAGAACGGGCGATTGCGCTACCCCCTTTTTAGCTGTTGACACCAAAATAAAATCAGCTCTTATACTCACTAAGGGCTACTTGTCAAAAAAATTTTTTTTGATTCCGTTCGTTATTTCTTGAGATACAGCAGTCACAATTGACGACAAAAAACGTTCTATAACTTAACCCCCGTTTGAGCTATTGACACCAAAATTGAATCAGCACCTGCTCCTGTTAGGGGCAACATATGGACCAAATTTTGTTTGATTCCGCCAGTTACTTCCTGAGGAATAGCAAGCACGCGTAACTCAAAAAACGTCCCATTGCTCCACCCCCTTGAAGGAATTCGCGCAAAAAACAAATGGGCACAAGCTCTCATAGGGGCACATATGTGTACCAAATTTCGTTCAATTTCATGCGGTAGTTTTTGCTGTAGAGCGGCCACAAAAAACTGGTCACACACAGACGTAACACACATACACACACACACACACACACACATACACACAGACAGACAGACATTTTCCAAAAATGGTCGAAATGGACTCAGCACACCTCAAAACGTTCGAATCCGTCAAAATTCGAAATTCGAAAATTTGCACGAATCCAATACTTTCTTCTATATATTAGATATAGAAGAAAGTAAAAAGTAAGGATAAAAAAAAAGGGGTGCATGAAAATAAAATTCTTTTTTTTTTCATTTAAAAACAGTAGTTTAATCATTAAATTTGTTAAAACCATTTGTGTATTATTATGTATGGTTTTAAAAATATTATATAAATTTTTGAAAAAAAAATATCCATAGACAAGCCGGTGACAGAGCTTTTCCAGAGCACCTTTGGAGAAAGATGATTTGCGGTGATCACTGTTTCTCAGCTGACATTTATCAGAAATCAAATTTACTTGAATTTGATCAAAGTATTAATCAATTATCCCCCCTATGTTATTCGATCTTTTTTTTTTTTTTTTGACTTTGAAATTTTTGCTGGCCAATTGAAGTAAAAAGTGCTACTTTTCGCGAAACATTCCGCGATTTTGTTAGTAAAAAACCCATTTAAAAAAAAAAGAACTCAAACTCAACGTAGGAGGGGAGGTTTTTTATAATATGCAGAATGTTTGTACTAAATTTAAAACAAATCGGTCAATTGTTTTAAAATGAGAGTGAACACAGACTTTGAAAAAGTGATTTTGAGAAAAACGCGTTTAGAGTATTAGAAGCCAAAAAAGCATCAATTCCAGCTCTGTAGAGTACAATCCCTGTAGCAGCTTCGATTTCCTTAGCCTCTTCTTTTTTCATTATGTATTTATAGTATATTCAACTACCCCAAGCAAGCAGCACTGACATTCTGAGCGTCTGCAGCTGTCAGAACTGCTGCATTCTTCAGCAGTTATCGGAACTACAGTTTGAAGGAGTGGAAACTGAATGCTTGATGACTTTGAGAATTTTGCTCAAAATGACTGGAAATTATGAGAATATATTTTTGAAATGTTTAACTACAAGTCGTGACAAAAGAAAAAAAAAAATCACTTTTTTGAAACTGCAACCCTCCCTCCCCTTAATGACATCTAAAGAGTACGAAATGGATATTACAAAGAACAGTGCCAAAACTCCTGTCCTAACTACAGTAGGATGGCCTATATTAATGGAGGATCAAACATGTATATTGGGTACAGAATCTTGTAATTGGAACTTCATGAAATGCTATGAATTTAGCTTTGAAAGTTCAGATTGTTGGTATTGAGCAATCACGATTGCTTATTGCTTTCATTTGACAGTTTTTGGACTGCTATCATTTTATTTTCCCGCCAGCACCCTATGCAGCACCGCCGTCGACCGGCTCCTCCCGATGCTGCTCCTATAGCGAAAACAGTCTCCAGGTCGGGTCAATATCCTACACTTACTCGCATACATACACAACTACACACACACACAAACACATACACCTGCACTCACACACAAACACATACACCTGCACTCACACACAAACACACACACCTGCACTCACACACAAACACACACACCTGCACTCACACAGACACTTATGCCTACACACACATACACATACCCCGCTCCCCCACACACACACTCATACACACAACTACCCACACACTCATGCCATCACACAGACGCAAACAGACACATCCCTACACACACATACACATACCCCCTACACACAAACACACGTACCTTCCACACAGACACAAACACACATTCCTACACACAAACACACATACCCTCCACACACAAACACACACACCTACATACACACACACACTCGTGATTGCGGAAAACATAATTTGAATTCAAGATGACAAAATTCAAATTTTTTTTTCTTTCTTTTTTTTATGTATGACCTCGCATAACTTTTTACAGAAGAGTCCGATTTCGATAATTCTTTTTTTTTTTTTTTTTTAGAAAGGGTATACTCCGAAGTTGGTCCCATATAAATTTGGAAGCAAAATTATTGTTCACTCACAAATTTTTGAATTTGTTTTATATATGACCACGCATAACTTTTAACAGAATACAATAAAACCTGTCTACAACGATACTGTTGGGACCTAAAAAAAATATTGTTGTAGACAGTTTGATTATTTATGCATACATTTTTCTGGGAGCAAAGAAAATATTGTTATAGACAGTATTGTTCTTCACAGGTTTCACTGCAGTACAATTTTGATTATTCTTTTTTTATTGGAAAAAGTATACCCTGAAGTTGATCCCATAAAAATTTGGGAGGGGGATCCTACCCAAAGGGTGGGAGAAGGGGGGTGATTTGGTGTTCACTCACAGATTTTGTGATGCTGATTTGGGTATTCCCAGAAAAAACGAGCTGATGTGTGCATCACATGACTTCCTTTTACACCAATTTAATTTCATTTCCCCATTATTGGCAGTTTTAATGCGATTCAATTGTTTACTCTCTAAATATCACAAACACTGGACAAATTGAAACCAGATTTAAAAAAAAAAAAAAAATGAATGAATTTTAAAAAATGCCAAATTTGTCACCAAGTTGGCAACAAAACTTGGCGACCAAAACACTGGCGATATATCGCCAAGTGTTCGGCAAATTGTAACACCACTTGAGTTTACATTGAAATTAACAATGATTTCCCCCAAAAAGGGGAAAAAGACTCCTTTAGAAACACCCGAATGCAACCAAGAAGGGTGGTGCACAACTAGACCTTACTAGGAGTCTACGTACCAAATTTCAACTTTCTAGGACTTACCGTTCTTGAGCTATGCGACATACATACACACATACGCACATGCATACGTACATACAGACGTCACGAGAAAACGTGTTGTAATTAACTCGGGAATCGTCAAAATTGATATTTCGCGTGTCTATACGTTCTTCGGCCCTTATCCACGTGTGGTCGAGTCGAAAAAAAACTCAACATTCATTCGGGGGTGAGCAAAATGGAAATTAAGGTCTATTCTTGAGTGAAATTTTTTCGCGAATACAGTACATCCTTTTTTGTAAAAGGAAGTAAAAAGAAAAACGCTGAATGAGCTTTAGACCTGTCTGTCTCTTGTGTGTAGTGCCGTGTGCAAGTAAACGGCAGTATCTGCAGAAAAGAGTTTTTGAGATATTTGAAGAAATGTGTGGTGGATTCAATATGCAAACGATGGGGAAATTTTGGAATTAGACGTTTTTTTTTCAGCGGAAACCAAATAAGCAAGCTTGTACGACAAAGCTAACATACAATAGATGAGAAAATGCAAAATGCAAAAAAATCAGAAATCAAAAATCATCAAAAATCTTCCTACTTCAGGGTATATCTCTCAGTCCCTGGTATTTGCGATTAGGATCAGTTTTTAGTGCCAGTCGTTTAAAAAATTTTATATTCAGGATTTGTATGAAAAATAGGGTGACGTTTACTACCGTGTGCTGGTAAATGGCAGTATCTATAAAAATGAGTTTTTGAGATATTTGAAAGAAACGCGTTTTTGATTTCCCACAAACATCAATAAAATATTGAAATTTGATTCTAGGTGATTCTATATGTTTGTATCGAAATATTTTTTTGGGTAATTTGTTTCATTTTGATTTTGCAAATCAAGATTTTATCAAAGCAGAAACTGCCGTTTACCTGCTCTTCGCAATAGTAATTTTCATCCACTTTTGACTGGTAATTAGCAGTAACTGCACAATAAACTATTGAATGACCAATAACTACAGCTTCAACATAATACGAAGTAGATACGTTATTACGAAGTACATTTGTTGAAAAGTGAGTAATATATTTTGCTTTAAAACATAAATAAATACCGTGTATACACTTGACATAAATTTCAAATAAATAAATTAAATGTAACTTAAAAATAAAATGATCATTTTAATTTCTTACACAAATATAAATAAATGTCATTATGTATATAGTATGTTGGTTTATTATTAAAGAAGATGTAACTTAAATATGTATCAAACGAAATGACCCACATACATTTAATAGAAATTTAATGCAATAACATTTATACGTACCTACCCAGATACCAGATACGAAAAATCGCCTAATTTTCTGCACTTTGCAGTAAAGCAATAAATCTCTATGAAAATTTAGGCAAAAGAAATGCTTTGCATGTTAACATTGGCTCTCATCGAACAACTGAAAGTGCAGCTGCTTAGTATTAAAAGTTGTGAAAAATATCGTCTGCGACAAAACAAAACAAATGGAACAAAATCGTTCTGTTGCTACATGTTTATTTATTCGTCTGCCAAGTATTGCTTATGTTTGCTCGTATGTTATCTTTTATAACTGTATATTAGCCAAAACTGATTTTTTTTTTTTTTTTTTTGTTTTTAGAACACGAATATTAGGAATCAAAGAACGTTTTTTTTTTTTAATGTCTGAGGCCTATGAAATTACAAAACGTGTTCTACTTTATTTGAAATAAAGTATGGTTATTTTCCCTAAGTAATGGTTTTAAGTCTCTCTTGCGCTAAAGGACACCCGAAGTTAAATTTTTGAGAAGCGGTAATTTTCAAATTTGCCGAATGATAAAATACGACCAGGCACGCATCTACATCTAATGAAAAACGACTAGGAATCTTTTTTTTATATGCAATATTGTCTCTAAATCTGCCGAATAAAGCATAGACTAATAATAAGAGTAGACCGAGCTTTCTCATTCTTGCTGATAAAGAAAATTGGTTCATAGATGTATCATGTGACTAGTGGAAGGGCTTGGCGAAGACTTTGGCAGCATGGTTGCTAGATGGCAGCATTATCTATAGTTTGGCACTCGACATGTATTTTAAGACAATGAGTTTTCATTAAAAAAAACTTCCAGGTGCAGAGATTGAACTGTTTTTCTTTTAGTTATGCATTACTTTGACATTAGTAATAGTTTTTGATCAGTTTTCGGTAACTTTTATTTCATTTGGAGCTGTCAGCGTTGGCGTGAACGAAATGGCGTAAACGTTTTGCGCTAACGCAAAAATGTACTAATCGGTATCTTAAATTGAAACTGTAGGTAAAAATCTTACCGTTTGCTGATTCTTCTTGGTCGCTAGCATCTTTTATTGCTTAGAGAGTTATTGAAATTGACTAAAGAAAATGCACAATACTATCGAAACGAAAAACTCACTATATTAACAAAATATTTACAACTTAGAATAACAAATTTACAAATGGACTCCATAAAAGATCATTCTTCCGTGTTCCATCAATTCTATTTATTTTATTTCGCGCTGGCGTTGATCGTCTGCTACGAATAACGCCCGCTGTTGCTAGGATATCCACCAGTCACATGGTTTGGTTTATGAGCAGCAAAAGGGTTGCCATAGCTCGGTCTACTCTTATTATTAGTCTATGGAATAAAGGGAATTTTTGAGAGGCCACACAGTGACCTCTAATCGGGGTGCTATTGTTTGCGCTTAGTTGAATTTTAAAAAAATCGTGAAAACGGTTTTTGCGTCTTGGTGCAAATTTTGGCAGCGAATCATTTATGTTCCATTCTTCGGGCAATGGTTATGGGCAGGTATGAATCAGTAAATACTTGCTAGTGATTATCTGCACAGTGTAGCGATAATATCAGTTACTGCTAATCACCACTGAGAAAAAATATGCTTTTATTTAGCGGCAAGCAAATAAACATGTTCGCACCATAAAACTGGAGTAATATAGTTTTCATAAATCAAAAAAAGATGAAAATGGAAAATTTCACTGTTACTTCCGTTTACCTTCCCACGGCAGCACGGTTATGGGTAAAAAATTTCAAAGATACAAATAAATGAAAATAAAGAAAATTGCCGTTACTGCCGTTTGCCTGCCTACCGTTCTGTCATGAGCAGGTCAAGAGCAGTAAGTGCATTCTGCCGATTTCCTGCAGTATGTTGCGAAAAAAGCAGTTTTGCTAATTACCACTGATAAAAAAATGCTTTTTTTTTCTGCGGCAACCAAATAAACATGTTTGTAGCATAAAACTATAGTAATATAGATACCAAAAATGCAAAAAAATGAAAATCGAAAAATCTGCAGTTACTGCCGTTTACCTGCACACGGCAGTTTAGTGATAGTGACATACTATTTTTGAAATACATTTACACTAAAAAGAATGAAATAAAAAATTTTAAATGAAAAAATAGAACCGACTTCAAAAACTGCATATGGAAATTGCTCCAAAAAGTAAAGATACAGTGAAACCTGTGTAAGTTGACCACTCGCGGTGCAGTACTTTGGCGGTCAACTTAGACAGGTGGTCAATTTATAAAGGGTGGTAATGTTTTTTTTTTTTTTTTTTTGAGGAATTCACCTTTAGGTACTCATTCTGTTCAACTCCACTTTCATTGTTTAACATTATTGAAAGTGAAACAATAATTAAAAATTCTATTCAAATAATTTGTTATTTTTCCCTTGTTTTTAACTACAATTAGACACTGTAGTTTTAGAAATTCCATGTATGCTAGCTAATTTTCTCTGGTTTTCTCCATTTTCAATTACTTTTAATATTTCATACTTTTTATTAATCTCAAGTTCCACTAACTTTCTTTTTGAAGCCTTTTTTGTTAAACTTATAGCACAAAAAGCAACAAGCTCGACTCTCCAAGTTCATAAAGGCAAAATTAAAATGTCCTATTATCTCTTAATCCCTTGCACCAGAAACAGGTAACTTTACTCATTACTCATTAGCAGGTTCAGATCTGCGTACCCGCAGTCCGAGGGGCCCGCGTCCTTAAAGGGGCTAATGGCCCTACAAATTGAAGAAAATTAGAAGAAAAAAAAACTAGCACTAAGGCTTATTCGCTTTACAAATAGACACTGCTGGCCGCCAGGGAGGGACCTTACATATTTTGTTGCAAGGGGCCCAAAATATATAGATCCGGGCCTGCTCTTTTTAGCAAAATTACAACATATTGCAACTGAAAGAAAAGACTTTGAACTTTTCTACTGGCACCTATTTTCATTGAACAGAGTACAAAAAGCTATCTCAAATAGAACAACAAATTAAAAACAAGTTTGGAGAATAAAGAGCAGCATAAGCTTTATGCTGCTCTTTAGTTAGTAAAATGCTAGTATGTCATCAAAGCATTAAAAACATTCTTTGAAAGATATCAAAAAAAAATATGTATTATTATTATTATATATAATAAATAAATATTAAAACAAAATAATATACTGAAGAAAGTTTAAAAAAATAAACCCAGTGGTCAACTTACAAAGGATTTTTTACAATGCTCCAAACTAAAGCTGGTGTACATAAGTGGTCAAGATAGACAGGTGGTCAAGATAGAGAGGTGGTCAAGTTACAGAGGTTTTCCTTCATTATATGAGATAGGGTTAATTCCGTTCCTGACAAAAGCGGTCAACATAGACAGGTGGTCAACTTACAAGGGTGGTCAACTTAACAGGTTTTACTGTACTTGCATTCTTTGAACAGCATCTATACTACTTTTTGAGCATAATTTTTGAATTCGGCGCAAAAACAGTAGATAAAATCATACTTAAACATAATTCAATTACAAATGTAAATTTTAATGGACCTAGGTTCTTCAATAAGATTCGCTTAAAACATTTTTACAATATATTTGTGAATTGATATAAATGTTTCATTCACATTTTGACTGGTTTTCAATGAAAAATGTAAACGAAAAATGGTTACACATCATTTTATCTATAATTTTTGCGCCGACTTCAAAAATTATGTTCAAAAAGTAGTATAGATGCTGTTCAAAGAATGAAATTATTTTTACTTTTTAGAGCAATTTCCAGCTGCAGTTGTTGAAGTCGGTTCTATTTTTTATTTATTTATTTATTTATTTTGCAATCTCCTTTTGTATTGCAGTATTTGCACATACATCAAATGGCTTATGCGTAATGAAGTATTAATTATGCACTTTAACCCCTTCAGACATGGTGTCCGGTATACCGGACAACCACTTTAAACAGCTGCTAATCATTTAATAATTGATTTAATTAGTTGATTTTTTTTGTACTTGACTCTTTACATTCTGCTTATTATAATGTGTGAAATAATGTTTCGTTTTGGGATTGACAACACTGACATATAAGGATTGAGAGATAGAGAGTGGCTCATTTTTCCAACCATGGATTTTCATATGAAATGCGAGGTGTTTTTCCTGATTTTTTAAAAAATGTAGAATCTTTAATTAATCGTTTCAGACGCTTATATTATGTTTTATAATTGTTTGTAGAACATTTTATAGTGAAGTTTGTTTGATATTTTATCGTTTTTGTATATGAAACATTGATTTCAAAAATATAAGTCCGGAATATTGGACGTGCCATAACTCTTTTAATTTTTCTCCTACAAACTCAAAATTTTGTCTATAAGATACCCTTTACCATAATACACTGTGTACCAAATATCATCATTTTTGGTCAAATATTTCAAAATTCCGACTAAAGGGGTTAATGTTACATTTTGGCTAAAAATATTATAATAGAATGAACTTGAAGACTATATTTCCATAAATATTATTTTTCTTTTTGCGTATAAAACTCTGTTTTAGTTTGAAAAAAAAAAGAACTTTTAGTGAAGACATGTAACGAATAATTTTCAAAAATCGATGCATACTAGAAGGTAGGTAGATTCTGTTTCAGACGAACATCATGATCAATGTATCGAAAAATATTATAGTTTGGTAACTTTTGAGAGATATTTCTCGTCATAAAATATTTTTTCTCGCATCAGTACTTAAAGGTTTCGAAAAAAAAAACTAGCAAAAAAAATAATCATATTTTTTTTCTCCGAATTGTAATATTTCTATATAACATATTCGAAATCTAATTACGTATTTTACAAAAATATTTTTAAAGCAATAAGTTACACCAAGAAATCTGACACTGAAATAAATTTTTAACCACTCCGGTAATACGTTTCAGGGATTACAAGTCACGTTTCACAAATAAAAGTTTTATGTTACACTTGAAAATGAATTGACAGGTAGAACTTCACGTTTGACAGAAAATATATTCTCAGCAAGTATTATCTTTGGAGTTAACCCACGTAAATATTGTTCCATATGTTAATCTGAAGATAGCAAATATTGAGGCTTGTAAAGTGGAATACAGTTTTCTTGATGTTTCATTTCAACCCTTTTCATATGCTTATTTTAACTGAGCAAGGAAAGCAAAGGGAGAAAAGGAAAAGGTGAATTCATGCTTATTGATCGATCAAGGAATACGCAGAACATCTACAAATTATCTTAAAAAGAGAAAAAAATGAAATACGTAGGGGAAAGTGGGGTAAAACCGGGACCATAAGGTTTGCAGGCTTCCAGAAATCAGTGCTTCCAGAAATCAGTTTTTAGCATAAAGGAACAAAAGTATGCACTACTTATTTATTAATGCAACCACAGTTTTAAAACATAAGTGTTTTTTTATTTTAATTATTATTATTATTATTTTGTAAAAAAAAAGTCATTTTACCCGGTTTTGCCCCACTAGTGGGTTGACATGTTATTTCTATGGAAAAATTTTTTTTTTAAAGTTTTCACGAAATTCAAGTTTTATTTAGTGACATATGTTAACTATTGTCATAACACGATAGAATAAGTGTAAAAGGACACATATTGATGAGTTGTCTGTAAATTTAGTTTCTTTAATTTTTTGCTGTAATACAAGACCTGTTTACACCAGTCGCAAGTAAAATAGTTATCTTCGTCTTCGGCCCCAGAGCAGCTTTCATGCACAGCCGCCCGCTCTTTCACAGCCGCCCAACGAAGACATTGGATCCATCCCTCACCACCCTTGGAGTCCAAGCAAAGCTCAATGAGTAAAGCTCAATGCAGTAAATGCAGGCAGTATTGTCATCCTCATCACCGGACTCATCCCTCATTTGCTCCTTCGTTTTTTTTTTTTTTTTTTTTGTTTTCTTTTGACACTTTTTATTTTCTGTCTGTTCCTTTTTTGGCATCTTTATAATGCTGCCTTTTTTTTATTCGTTTTCTTTCCTTCAGGTTTTTTTCCCCCTTCTGTCCATCTTTGGTCTTCTTTCCATCATTTTTCTTTGTTCTTGTACTACCTGGTTTTGCCCCTCGGATAGTACCCGGTTTTGCCCCGCACGTACAGCTTTCATAAAATATGCCGTCATATGACTTTACAGAACGCTACAGACAATTACTTAGAATGATAATGAAGGTAATTAAATGCAAAGTGCAAAGAGAGCTACATACCTTTACTGTTGCAGAAACAGGAACGTAGTACAATGAGTCTAGTTTCGTTCAAAAACCAATCAACTTTAAGCAAAAACCACTCAAACAGAATTTTCTTTATAGGAACGGAATAAGCGAGTCTACTGCGTTCTAATTTAATGGCCGCTGCTTCTTCATCAAGGTGGAAGGTAGTTCCTCTCTTGTCCACGCGATTGCAACGCTTACAGTGTTTAGAAGGGTGTACCCGATCTGCTCCGGACTTCCTGGTTTTACCCCACTTTCTCCTATATAATAAAAATTGTTTTTATGATTACAAATACGGTGTAACCAATGCTGCAGTTAGAAAAGAATACATTTCAGGAAAAATAGATTGGAGTTTAATAGGGACTCACCACTAGAGAAGCCGATCTTAAATCAATTTATATTGCACTTGTTATTTTTGCATCATTAAACCAAATATATCGTAGGTGCGCCCCCCCCCCTTTCGCTTTAGCTGTATAAAATGAAAAATGGAAACGGAAATGAAAATCAATCGAAACCCTTCATATAATTTGGTTTCCTTTTTAAAAGGTAATTAGGGTACAGAGTCTTTTATATATGAGCTTCAGAATGGGGTTGTTTACTTCAGTCAAAAGTAGTACTTTTAGTCACTGAAATTGATAGAATAAACAAAAAATAATAATAATAATAATATGGACCCAGAAAATACTTTCATTTTCCCAACAGTTATTTTTTAATATGTCCGATTTTTCAACAAGGCGTGGTCTTGATGACGTCACAAATGATGCTCTTTGGCGCATCTTTCTGTCGCGTTTCCACGTTATGATAATCAAGAAGCGAATTAAATATTGCGCTCTAAGCTTGCTATCAACCCTATCGTTGCCAATACATGTGAGTAAAGATGCGAATTAAATATTTTGTTCTGTGAAAATGGTAACACTAAATGGCATTTCATCATTTGTGATGTCATCGGCAGAAGTATGAACAATGAAAGCATACCGATTTAAGTAATTTTTTAAAAATTTAAACTTAAACAAATCATTTAAAAAATGGTCAGATTTTGTGTTTTTAAGCATGCTCTTTCAGAACAAAATACTTTTAAAATTTTGGAAACGACCCCATTGTCATCCTGCACTAAGGTGAGCGGATTTGAGGTTCAAAATTCAGGACGCTACATGAATTTTTTTTTTTATTTAAGAATAAAGTAGTCTATTTTAATTATTTTAGTGGCGATGGTGTTTACAATTATGTTGAAATAAATAATTCATGTTTTAATGTTAAAGTGTGTTATTTTGATAAATGTCTTTTTTAATTAATGAATTTGTTAAACGGAATTAACTTATTTTTAAACAAAATAACAAATTTTTCACTGCTTTAAATTGTTTTGACCGAAGAGTCCTATATTTCTCTTCAGCGTGGTTTCTTATATTGTGTACTATGGAACCCAAGGGTTTCACGGGGATCACTGAAGGGTTCCGCCAAACGTGCAAGACGTACACTGTGAAGAGTGTATTCTTATAAAATGTTAATTTTAAGGAAAGGAAAGCTGTCAGACTTTATATATGAAAACTGGAAGAAATTAGTCGTGAGAAAAATGTGTACTTAAATTTATGACCTTGTTTTCGATGAAAAATGATGAAGCAGATGCATTATTTAAGTAATTGGAAAGATTAATCAATGCCACGAAAGAAGATCTCGATAGTGAATATTGCCAGAAAGTTTAACAAAGGGTGTTTTGGACAACATACAACAAAATAAATTAAACTTCCTGAATAATTATATAGAACCAATCAATTTTCCGTACTTTCTCCATTTATTTCTTCTCTTTTTTTTTTTAATGAAGAGAATTGTATAAATATTACAGTTAGTAGTTAAACATAATTCTTTTTTTCTCCTTATCCCAAAAAAGGTTTTTTTGAGCAATCACGATTGCTTATTGCTTTTAGTTAACAATTTGATGTCCTATGATTTTATTTTCCCCCCACCACCCTCCGCAGCATCACCGTCGACCGGTTCCTCACGATGCTGCTTCTATAGCGAAAACCTTCTCCAGGTTGCATCCATATCCTACACACACGCGCATACATACACAACTACGCACGCACACACGCATACACAAACACGCATACATACAGACACCTAAACATACACACACACACACAAACACACAACTACACACACATTCATGCCTGCACACAGACACAAACACATATGCCATCACACACATACACATACCTCCCCCCCACACACACATTTATATACACAACTACCCACGCACTTATGCGTGCACACAGACACAAACACACATGCCTACACACACATACACATACCCCCTACACACAAACACACATACCCCCACACACAAACACACCCCCCTACATACACACACTCGTGATTGCGAAAAACATAATTCGAATTCAAGATGCCAAAATTCAAATTATTTTTATTTTTTTATTTATTTTTCTTTTTACAACGTCAATACACTTCTACTTGTAAACCTTTCGTATTTCTCAGAAGACAAGAAAATCGCCCGTCAAAGTATGACGGGTGAAAATTGCTTCAACATTTGAACGAAGCCGTTGCCCGTTTGGTGATATTTTAATTGTTGAATTTCAACCCTAACTCCAGTAGATGAATCCTTAACTCCAGTAGATAAGCGTTCATTGTCGACCCCATGTCCGTTTCCTCATTCCCTTGAAATGACACAGCCTTACCAGTAAAACTGTTAAGCGACCGGATCCAGTTCATCCTCGTCACAATAACGCCTTTCCCTGCATTTTAAACTCTACCCAAACATATTATCAAATGATCATGCCGTGGCGCGAGTTTCATTGTTGATGACGTCATGAGCATTACTCGATGATTGGCTATTATATATTAGAGCCGCTATATAGATAGACCGACGCTCTATCAGCTTAAGTTTAGCCTTTTTGGATCGGATTTTTCATTGTTGCGCTGCTAGGGTTACCACAGCAAAGTTTCGGATTTCGCCAAATTTGCCAACAATTCACGTGCCGCTAATAATCGCTTTCAGTGAGCAATTACCAAACGCGATATCTCGCCAGAACAGACAACCACTAAAACACGCGCTCCGATCTAAAATGGCTAATCTGAAGCTGATGCGTCCGACTCGTATATATAGGGGCCTTATATAAGGATTTAGATGCTTTTTCCATTGTGCCAGTCCTTAGTGCTTGCAACCATAACTCGCCTTCTACGGGATCAGGGTTTGTTCATAAAAGCCCTTTATGGATATGAACAGCCATATTAGAATTGGCAATGTGTGTTAAAACGAAAGGTTTTGAGATATTGACACTGAAAACCCCTCTCATTACGCTACTGGCAGTTTTTTCCTTCATAAACGCAATTTCCAGTTTTTGATATTAGCGCCATCTACACGCCTTAAACTGAGATTTTACGAAAAATTTGATGAGATAAAGATAAAAAATATGCATAAATCTCAATTTTATAAACACTCTATATAAAATTGTAGTAATAGTTATAAGAGTGATCCACTTAAAACTAATCAAAATAAATATCTTTTTTATTTAATGTACAATAAACAGTGCGGTAAAAAATTCGTCTGCAAAAGAATTACATTTTTTGGGGCTTTATCCCAAAAGGCCCCCCATCCCAGAGGCTATCCCCTCTGCATGAGCATTATGCGACTGGTACAACACACACTGTTGAAGTTCTTAGGTTATTCTAAAGAAAGTAATACAAATCCGAGTGTTTTGATTTATGTATATCAGTTTTAATAATGTTCACCTACTAATCATTTTTAAAATTCATTCTCCAATTATTTTTCCGAACTAAAATGTAAGTGGTTTGTAGATAAGTAATTTATGAAGGGTATTAAAATATTCTTAAAGCTTTGAGTTAGAGAGCGGGAAAAATATCTTTAAAAGTTATTTCTAATCATAAAGAAAAGTTAAACTACTAAGCAAGCATAAAAGAAACTTTTCGTTTCTACAATTTTAAGAAAAAAACCATTTTGCACTTCAAGTTAACACAATTAATTTCCGCTTACTTCAAATTAACTACCAGAAAAAGAGAATAAGACTCGTTTTATTTGTTAACTGAAGAATTAAAAGTGGCTAACTAAAGCACAAAAGCCCCATTACTACGACTTCATAAGAACACTACCGGATTCAATGTTTTTTAAAAGAAGAAAATGATTTTTAAAATAACTGTAACAGAGAGGACAATATTAACCATAAAAAATATTAAAACTAAAAAACAAAGAATTGTTTTCTGAGTTTTGTTTTTGGGCAAGTTGAGTTGTAACTTTATTTTTATGTAAAAGGTATAACTAACAATTTATGCCGGTTTTATATTTCAAGACGATTTTAAATCATTTTTATTCGTAATGATTTGAAGCCTGCTTTGTACTTTTTCGCAAATAAAAAAGAAGAAACGTTGTGCCCTTCAGTTGCATAAAAACAAATTATAGAAATGATAAATATTAAACTCATTTTAGTGATAATTACTGAAAGAAACGAACTTAAAATTGGGTTATTTGCGTGCCTGCAAAACTATTGAATTGAACTGAATTAATGAACAAAAAGTGTATTTTCATTAACGAGAAAATATACTAATGAATTCCAGGGTTGGCTTTCTGCCGGCAGAAACTAGTTTTTGCCGTGTCAGTGGCAGAAACTGGTTATAACCGGTAAAAACCGGCAGAAACTGGCAAAAACTTAAATGTCTTTAATAACTCAAGTAATTAGTAAATGATATTTGTTTAAGTAAACTAAAAAATTAAACATCATTTTATCATTAAAAAAAAAAAAAAAATCCAATGCTAGTATCCTTGATTTAGTTCAGAATGGCAACTTTTCAATTGCAGTGGCTCGTAGTATTTGGATTAGTTTATCAAAGGATAAAAAATCATATGGGGGAGCTTAGGAAAGAGGAGTGACATACAGAATTAAACAGACATTACTGATTGTAATTTGCTCACTTATATGCTTCCTCTAAATTGTTTGTAATTGAAATTATCATGTCATGTGCTTCAAGAAGAAAGTGCCAGAATTTAACTTGTGTACATTTTGTACCTAATGTCACAGCTTTGCAAAACAAATTGGTCCCATTTCTCAAAACTTATTTTTCCAGTCAAATTTTTACCACAACCCCAGTTACTACATGGTGGACCAGTTATACAATAGATGAAAGTTTCATGAACATTGCTTGCTCCTTGATGCATTGTCTGCTAGCTCTTCTGTTTCAAGAATATTCTAAAACTTCTCATTTGTGCGTATTAAAGTGAGAACCTGTTTAGATTTTTGAAACCACCTTTTCTAAGAGGCAATTGCAGGGTTCAAACAATGTAACATTTGATTTTGAATTGTGATAATTTTGTAATAAAATTACAGTGCATTGGTTAACAATTATTTATTTTTTCCATGCATTTTCTATTGTATATCAAGAATTTATTTTTCATTTTGTGAGTTTTTGCCAGTTTCTGCCGCAAAGTGGCAGAAAGTGGTTTTTGCCATGCCGGTTTTAACCGGTTTCTACCAGTGGTTTTAACCGCCTCGGCAGAAACTTGCCAACCCTGATGAATTCACTTTTTTACTTATTATACTTTTATATTTTATTGCTACTTTTTCTTGCATGTTTAAGACACATAACAATATATTTCCAAGAAACACATTTTTATCGATAAATTACCTTGATTTAAGGGAAATAAAATTTGGTGAAATACCTTTTTTCGTTCTTACTATGAGTACAGTTAAAAGTTGCTATTGTTTAGAAAATATTTATTATACTGTTTCGCAGTTTAAGTATTCAGGCTAATGAAATTTTTGAAAGTAATTAACTTCTCGAGCTTTAAAACTTTACAAAAAGCTGTTTTAATTAATATTTCTGGAATTCGAGAAACAATATTCAACCCGTAATATATTTTTCCTTGATTTCGTAATTGTTTCTTTTATGAAATTGAAAATAAATAACGTACAATACATGATCACAAAAATATTTTAACGATACAAAAATGGCTTCTAATAAAGAATGTGTCCCCCCTAGCTTGAATGCATTGGCGGCATTGATTTTCCATGCTGTTTATTAAGTTGTCGGACACTGGAATAGACCAGACACCTTGTTCCAGCTCATGTAACGACCTTGGAGTAGGATTTAAAGCACCAAACTGCCTGCCAGATAGTCCCAAAGATATTCGATTGGATTCAGGTTTGGAAATCGAGCTGGCCGTTCCATTCGTTCCAAACCGTGATCCTCAAGATACTCCTCAACAATCCTAGCTCGGTGAAGTCGTGCATTACCATCCATCAGAATGAACTCATTATCAATAGCACCAGCATATGGGCGGACATATGGATCAAGGATCTCATCCCGATATCCTCGACCAATCAGAGTTCCTCCGTGGAACAAATGCAGGTCAGTGGGACCACCAAACGAGATCCCTGTCCAAACCATGATTCCACCATCCTCAACAACTGTGGTCTTTCAACAGTGTTAGATTTGTGGTATTTAGTGCGCTGATCCCTCCAGATCAGTAGACGCCCTGAATCACTCTCCAATGTAAATCTAGACTCGTCTGTGAAGAGCACAGAAGTTTCGAAAAACATGTTGTGCCTTAACTTTTTGAGGTCAGTGTATTAGCACAGAACAAAGTTCATTTCTATATCTTAAAGTATCGCCGATATGTTTTTATCCGTGACAGTAGAACCTCATTAATCTGGCCTAATAAGGGATGCAGGTCGTCCGAATTAGTGGTAGAACGGATTAAACAAAATTACCAGTAAATTGAGTCAAGGTATGTAAACAAACTACTGTACGCAGTTAAAACGTTCTCTTGATTTCAAGAGACTTAAAAATATTTCACTGCATAAGAAGAATACAAGAATACAATATACGGCCTACAGAAATGCGTTATTGGGCCATTCCACGAAAAAGTCAACCCTTTGTACCGACGGTTCATACATTTCATTACAAAGTAATAATTTTAAGGGGTAATGACGAGATTTTTTGCGAAAGAAATCACACATAAGCTTGTAATTTATCGGGAAGAAAAAATTTGTTAATCAATATTTTAAAGTATTGTTTTTAACGAAATAAGGGAGGTTTCACAAATCACCGTTTTCCGTGGAATGGCCCTAGTGCGCTAAGAAGCCTTTTATTTATGCAGTACGTACATCTAACAGGCTGTCCGGTTTCAGCGAAGTCATGTTTAGTAGAGTCTGTATTGACGAGGATTTAAAATCAGAAAAAGTTACCTTTTTTACTTCCTTTTACAAAAAGGAAGTATTATATTCGCGAAAAAAATCTCTCAAAAATCGACCTTAATTTCCATTTTATTCACCTTCGAATGAATGATGACTTTTGTTTTTCGACTCGACCATACTTGGATAAGTGCCTAAGAATTAATAGACACGCGAAATATCCATTTTGACGATTCCCGAGTTAATTACAACGAGTTTTCTCATGACGTCTATGTGTACGTATGTATGTATGCGCGGATGTGCGGATGCATGTCGCATAACTCAAGAACGGTATGTCTTAGAAAGTTGAAATTTCGTACGTAGACTCCTAGTGAGGTCTAGTTGTGCACCTCCTCTTTTGGTTGCATTCGGGTATTTCTAAAGGGGTCTTTTGCCCCCTTTTAGAGGGAAATCATTGTTAATTTTGAAGTACCCTCACAATGTGTTATAATTTGGCGGACACTTTGCGATGCCAGTCTTTTGGTCGCCAAATTTTGTCGCCAACTTGGCAACATATTTGGCGATTTTTTTTAAAAACTTGTTTCAATTTGTTCACTGTTGGTGATATTTAGAGAGTAAACGATTGAATCACATTAAAACTGCCAAAAATGAGAACTGACATTAAATTGGAGTAAAAGGAAGTCATGTGATGCACACATCAGCTCGTTTTTATTTCAGAAATCGAAATCCCATAGTCTACTGTGTACGCCCATGAAATTTAGCAATGTTTCGTCCACTACTTCACTCGCTAGAGGGCTCTGAACACCTCACGTTATTTTATAACCACCTTGTATATGAGGATTTAGATGCTTTTCCTATCGTGTCAGCCACTAGTGCTGGCAGCCATAACTTATTTTCTAGGGAGTCAGGGTTTGCTCATAATAGCCCTTTATGGATATGAAGAGTCTTATTAGAATTGGCAATGTGTGTGAAAACCAAAGGTTTGATGTATTGACCCATAAAACCCCTCTCCTTACGCTCCAGGTAGTTTTTTACTTCCTTTTACAAAAAAGGAAGTATTGTATTCGCGAAAAAAATTTCACTCAAAATTCGGTCTTAATTTCCATTTTGCTCACCCCCGAATTAATGTTGAGGTTTTTTTTTTTTTTTTTTCAACCCGACCACACGCGGATAAGTGCCTAAGAGCGTATAAACATTCGAAACATCCATTTTGACATTCCTCGAGTTAATTACAACGACTTTTCTCGCGACGTCCGTATGTACGTATGTATGTGCGTATGTATGTCGCATAACTCAGGAACGGTATCTCCTAGAAAGTTGAAATTGGGTACGAAGACTTCTGGTGGGGTCTAGTTGTGCACCTCCCCTTTTGGTTGCATTCGGGTGTTTCTGAAGGGATCTTTTGCCCCTTTTTGGGGGGAAATCATTGTTAATTTCGATGTATACTCAAGTGGTGTTACAATTTGGCGGACACTTGGCGATATATCGCCAGTCTTTTGGTCGCCAAGGTGACGTAACTTGGCGACAAATTTGGCGATTTTTTTAAAAATCTGTTTCAATTTGGCCACTGGTGGTGATATTTAGAGAGTAAACTATTGAATCACATTAAAATTGGCAATAATGGGAAAATGACATTAAAATTGGAGTAAAAGGAAGTCATGTGATGCACACATCAGCTCGTTTCCTTTTATTTGTACAGCAAGAGATATTTTCTCCTATTTACCATTACCGCTTGATAAAATTTATTCTCAGTAAATTTAACCTTCTTACAAATCAATCCAAACGGATTGAATCTGCTCACAATACCATGACATCCACAAATATTGAAAATTCGGAGCTTTAATGAATTTTCGGTTCCAAAATATTTTTGTTTGACTTAAGTATCTCAAATTTCACTATTGAGATTAAGCAAACAAAACTTCCTCAAATGAAAGTTTTCATTTCGTTTCATTGTATTTGAAATACGATTCGCTCAATTGATTCAAATCAATTCGCTTCCGATATTAATTTTAAAAACATTTTCCTCGTTTTATAGTAGCGGTTTAACTTGCATATAGATTTAAGCAACTGCTTTCTGAAATTATTTTTCTTACCTGTTTCGATTTGAAAGACAATAGAAATCCGTTATTGGTGGTTTTAAAAAAAATGATTCGTCGTTACATTCGTAAAGGGAAAGTTTAAAATTTAATGGAGTATGAATAGAAAATATTTTCCGTAACTTTCTGTTGAATTCTGGAATAATAATCTTCAAAGAAAAAATTTATTAGTACAATAAAAGTTTTAAATAAAAATATTATACTCTGCAAGCAGCAAGTTACTTGTCGTTAAACTATATATTGTTTTATTATGAAACTAGTGGCACCCGCATGGCTTTGCCCGTAATAGAAAAATTAAAAGGTCTTTTCGTTCGCCTGTATATTTACAAATAATGGATAATGAATTTTCTCGCCAATTGACGTGTACCTATGTTACGGTTCCACGTTATGATAATTTCGTAATTTACTCGTCCATCTTATGATAATTTTGTTCTTAAAATTGGAATAGAAAAAGAACGACAACGAGTTTTTGAAAAACCACTTCGAGGTGCACACCCCCCATGCTGCAAACTAACTATGTGCCAAATTTCATGAAAATCGGCCGAACGGTCTAGGCGCTATGCGCGTCACACAGATCCTGACAGACAGAGAGAGATCCGGACATAGAGACTTTCAGCTTTATTATTAGTAAAGAAGATAAAGAAGATTTGTATCAAAAAAAAAATTATAATAATAATAATAAATAAAAGAAAAAACATTCAGACAGATAAAAAGTCTGGCCAGTTAAAGTTGTAATGACTCTGGTGCAAGATTTGTACTGTAATTTTGTGTAAATAATTCGAGTGAATTATTAGGTATTATAGATAACTTGAAAGGGTGTTTCTATAGTTTTACTTGAGAAAACAATTTTCATGATCTAAGTGATGTATGCATCACTAATTGTTTATATTGATTTTTCATTTTTATTTTATTTTATTTTTTGTTTTCGAATTGAAAACAAAAATGAATCAGGTTTCCATTGGAACGATACAAAAAATCACTATTAAGAGAAAGCATTACTAAACTGATATCGATAAATAATTGAAATAGAAAACTGACAGAGCATCAATGTAAGATTTGTTCACAGTTAAACATTTAGAGTAAATGCGTTTCACATTTACTCTAGGGTTTTTTACTCATACTCTGGCCAAATAAAATATCGAATTCAGAACTGTACAAACGTACAAATTGCAAGCCGCTAACCACACTGATAAAAAAGCACAGATGGTCATGGATAGGACATGTTCTCAGAATGCTGGCCATAGACCCTACAAGAACTGCTCTTACGTTGACCCCTGATGGCAAGAGGAAGCGCCGGCGTCCAAAACTAACCTGGCGTCAGATGGCCATACAAGAAAGAAATGCCTTTGGTTGGCCAAGCTGAAGGATTGCCAGGGAGGCAGCATTAAACCGGTTGGTATGGAATGCCACGCTAGCGGCCTCATGCGCCACTAGGAGTTAAGAGAATCAAGTCATGTCAAATGCGTTACGCAATTTTAAACAACAATCATTACATTGTCGCCACCTTAAAAAAAACGAACTACTGTTTGATGACAAATTCTCTACAACACTTTAAAAATCAATTCAAATATAATTAAAACGTTCTGTAAATAGAAAAAAATAATATATTTTAGTGCAGAGTTTCTTTTATATGTCAGAAATCGTAATATTACTTCTTTATGGCTATAAAAAATATGTAAATACGCATTGCTACTCTATTAAAAATGCCGCTGAAAATTCTTCGAGGAAAAAAATTGCCTAGAATTTGTATTGAGTCAAAACAAAGTTTTATTTGCATAGAACATATATTTTTGACATTCCATTAAAGGCGCTTTCAAAATTGACATATTTTCGGCATGGTTTACGTTTTTCTAAGGCAATACATTTTTATATCTCTTCATTTTCTAACAATATATTGCAAATAGTATTTCAATATGATTATGTCATCCAATGTAATGAAAGAAATTTACGCAGGTTATTTTAGTTTTCAAAAAGTCTTCGCGTTGAATTTTTTAACAAGTACAAGCATCTGTAGTAAATTACAAATATATTTTGATACCCGACACTTTAGAACCAATTTTGTATTTACGTGGAGATACGAACACAAAAACGTTTTACAATCATCACAAGAACTAATATTAATAAATGACTAATTTTAACAGAAAAAAAAAGAAAATAAATTATACTACCAACGTTGAACTTCACAAATATGCAGAGACATTTAAACGTTCTGCACTGAAAAAGGGGCACCTTTAAACACCGAAACACGTGTCTGCAGTACTCTGCATTTTTTTGAAATTCAACGTTATTGTTTCTTTTACTCTTCTGCAAAAAGTACGTCTTACTTTCTTAATATTGCCAGAATTCGTTTTTGCCTGTTATACAAACATCAAACCATGAGATTAAATCATTCTGCATCAGTTTTATTTCTATACGGGTTAATTCGTCTTTTTTGAAGCAAGGACACGTGTTTCATGGTTTCAAAGAACCTCTTTTTCCCTGCAGAAAAATTAGCTTTTGGATGTCTCTATAAATTTTTGAGATTTGACGTGGTAATAATTTCATTTTCTGTTAACATTAGTCATTTAATGTTAAAAGGAAATAAACCATGCTTAAAAAATAACGGGTGAGTAGAAGGGGGGGGGATAAAATTCAAAGAAATAAAAAGCTGAGGCTAAAACATTTCTCATAAGCTGTTACACGAAATATATTCAATTGTTATGGCTATACTTATAAACACAAAAGCTGTTTTCTCTCGTTTTCCATATAACTAAATCTTTATTTAAATAACTAAGCGTAAAAATAGGATTGATTAAATTTTTGAGACGCATCAATGCGTGAAATGCGCTTGTGGGGGTTGGGGGGGGGGTTAAAAATAACTCTCCCCATGGGGGGGAAATTTTCAGAGAACAAGTATTGGACGAAAAAAAGGGAATGATAAAAAACCTTTCCAGCACCACACTTTTTTTTTGCCATTCCATTTAAATTTAAAAGCAATGTTAATAGAGCTCTCTCAGGCAGAGTTTTAAGGCGGTTTATCTTTTTTGTGGCAATTGCAGGGAGAAAAATCACATTAGTTTTCCAATTAACTAGAATGACGAATTTTAAGTGGTTGTAAATGAATTAATTCTTCTGCAGAATATCTTGTGGTTAAGCTTTCAATTCTTAAGTAAAAAAAACTCTACGTAAGACATTATGTATTTTATTTAGAGTTCATTATAAGGTTTCCTTTTTGTGACATTTTAAAGGGTTTTTACTTTCTTTTCCGAAAAAGGAAGTCTTGTATTCGCGAAAAAAATTTCACTCAAAAATCGACCTTCATTTCCATTTTACTCACCACCGAATGAATGTTGAGGTTTTTTTTTTCTTCCACACGTGGATAAGTGCCTAAGAACGTACAGACACGCGAAATATCCAAAATGACGATTCCTGAGTAAATTACAACGAGTTTTCTCGTGATATTGTATGTACTTATGTGCGTATGTATGTCGCATAACTCAAGAACGGTATGTCCTAGAAAGTTGAAAGTTGGTACGTAGACTCCTAGTGGGGTCTAGTTGTGCACCTTCCCTTTTTGATTGCATTCAAGTATTTCTAAAGGGGTCTTTTGCCCCTTTGGAGGGGAATCATTGTTAATTTCGATGTAAATTCAAGTGATGTTAGATTTTGGCGGACAGTTGGCGATATATCGCCAGCCTTTCGGTGGCCAAGTTTTGTCGCCAACTTGGCGACAAATCTGGCGATTTTTTTTAAAATCTGATTTCAATTTGGCCATTGTTGGTGGTATTTAGAGAGTAAACTATTGAATCACATTACAATTGCCAGTAATGGGGAAATGACATTAAATTGGAGTAAAAGGAAGTCATGTGATGCACACATCAGCTCGTTTTTTTTTTATTTACACTGCAGAGTGTATTTGTTTCAATTTAATTTCGCACAAATACTATAAAATTTAAAATACATCTAGTATTTAAAAAAATATATCAGCACCCAAACGGAGTTGTCCGTGGCGATATTCTTGGCAGTTAGTGTGACACAATTATACAAACCAGAAAAAAATAGAACTGGAAATCATAGTATGAAACAGTTTCACGACTTTAAGTACTAATAATTTTTTTTATCTGCAAGTAGTGCGGTCGGTCTATAGCAGCAATTATGGAAGAAGAGTTGCTAGAGGTTTTACCACCGTTTTAGGACTATGATTTAATTTATGGTGCTGCTACCTATTGAGGCCAAAACTCCTTCCCAATCAAGGACGGATACAAGAGATGCGCGATTTGGGCGATCGCCCCCTCCTTGAGCCAAGGTGCAGGAACTCTCCTTCAGCATATTTTCGGTGCCGAAGATCCAAAATCTTAATTTTAGACGATCTTCAATAATGTTGCAAAAAAGAGGGCTCTCCCTCGGGATTTCTTCTGAATTGTAGTCTTAAAAACGCAATTGGGACACATCTCTTAACACTTTAAGGATAGAGATTTGCTTAAGAAGTTTTTCGAAACTCCAAAAGCTCAAATTTTAGACGATCTTAGATGACATTAGATGAGGTTCGGAGGACTCTTCTCTAGAAAGTTTTTAACGTTGAAGTCCAAACAAAGTACTTATAGGATACCAATGGTGTTAAGTTAATGGATAGGATCGACTCGTCCGGAATTTTGTAGAAATAGAAGTTTCAAAAAAAAGAAAACTTAATTTGCGACGATCTGCCATGATGTTAGGAGGTGGAGGTTTGAAAATTTGTAAAAGTTAAGTGTCTGAAATCAATCGCCCTCTCCTTGAATACTTTCTGGATCCGTCTTTGTTCCATATCCGCACGTTCTGAGGAATTGCACCCTTCTTACGGTCTTAACTTGACAATCACTACTTTAACACAAGAATTTAAGACCGTCTTCGTATACCTAGAAATACGGCGGGGGTCATTTTGACCCCTGAGAAGAACTCTGCATAATTTTCGATATATTGTTGTATATTTGTAAAACAATAGTTAAAAAAATAAACATATTTAAATTAAATGAACTTTATTTTAAGGATAGAGAGATTATAAGGATGTATAATGAAGCATTTAAAAAAGTTTAAAATACCCTTAAGTACCCTCCTCCCTAAAATATAACCCCTTTTAAAAATAACCAGCAATGTTTCATTTGTATTTCAGAAACTAGCAGCTAATGCTTTCTTTTATGCACAAAAACACTATGAATGCTTTAAGTTCTTTGCAACGTATTGTTCTAGGAGACGTTTTTCAGTTTCTGCTCTATTTCAGCATCAGTAATTGTATTTGCATTTCTATTTCCTCAAAACGGTCAAAATGACGCCTTCCCACACTTTTAGGTATAACCCTTTAATTTGTGTTTTTTTTTAAAAAGTTCAATATTCTACGATGATTTAGGAAAAGTCAAGGAAGTATTAAGCTTTTTTTTTTTTTTTTTGAAAATACAGAGGAGTAGTTATCAAAAAAAAAAAAAAAAGATTGAAATCAAAATGTTCCTCTCCGCGATTCTATTGTTAATGGGGAGGGAATCTCCCTTCTCGCGATATTGAAACAGCAATTACAAGTAGGTTTAATTATTACCAGTTTTCATTGATGCCACAAACGATTAAAAATCAACACTGCTTCGCCACAAAGTACAAAGAAAGAGCTGTTTTAAAACATCTGAGTGCAACCAATAGACAAGGTGCACAACTAGATGCCGTGCAGGTTTCACATAATTATTTCAACCTTCTCTACAGCGTATTGTCTTTGATTTAAGTGGAAATACACACTGGACAATCGTTTCAATTAACTCAGGGATGATGAAAATAAGCATTTTAGTTACCTATTTGTTTTCATTTCGCACACTTTGACGAGTATTAGAGACACGCGCCTCCCATTTATTTTCAATCAACTATTGTACTCATCAGTCTCACCAATTTCAAACCACTGTTGATGGCTGCAGCAAAGCAAGCCGAAACGTCTGGAATTTCTACTCCAATTAGATCACGGCCAATAAGCCCGGAAATGTTATCTCCCCATATAAACGCCGGCCGTGAAAGCCTTAAACAGTATTTAACTATTGTACTCGTTTAAAGAGCAATTTTAATTATAAAAAAATTCGATTTTCAGATTTCAAAGGTAACTATTCCAAAAGATGCACTTCTTTTATACGATAAATTTTTAATCTAAAACGGAATTAATAAATCGAAGTGCAATCTGAAGGGAAGTTATCAATTGGCAACCAGTCGGCGACGTACAGCAAATACGTATAGTTAGCAATAAATTTGACTCAAAAATGATATGCCACATCTTTTGTTTGATATCTCTGGATTCGGTACTTCATTTTAGCAATATCTGATAAGATCCTTTATAGAACCAAAACACTTCCAATACTTTCATTGCAAATCTATGCAAAACACATCTTTTCTACATCGGTTCGCAGCAAATTTGGGTTTTTAAGTACTTAAAATGTTCTTCCCCTTAAACTAAAGCACTTTTAAATTGGATTTTTGTTCCTTTTGCAAGTTCGATTTATTCTTATTTCAAGCTCAGATTACAAACGCCAACAAAAATAACTTTAAGTTTGAAAGAGCCACTCTCAATACATTTACCATACTTTATGAGGGCAGAAAAATCTTACAATTCATTTTTAAAAACTAAAATTTCACAAAAAAAAATTAAGAAGTATAGCTTCTAACGAGCATACGTGAGTACACGCTCATTTCGTTTTCTCTATTAAAAGCAGATTGATCAAAAATACTACAAATACTCACGTGGAGTTCATATAAGATTTTATGTACAGCAAAAAATAAATTAAAAGGTGAAGTAGTGTGAAGTTCCCTCCTCTTAAAACTAAGAAAATCAATTTGTCTGCCTGAGCAGTATTGGATAAAACTAAATTGTTCTTCAAAGGATTCATTTCCAATTAGAATTAAAAAGTTCACTTAAAAGCGTTATCTTTAATTAAAAATGCAATTTAAAATGCATCAGCGGTGCTTTTTTAAGTGCATTGTATTTATCTTTTTTTTCTGGTCTTATTCTATTATATCTGGTACACATGAGTAGTGCAAAATAGTACTATATCAGAGTTGTGTTACTTTTTTTTATATGCACCCCCCCCCCCTCCCAACATTTCTGTTGAAATTGAAAGTCCTTTAAAGATTGCATTGCTTCTTTACTTCTTTATTTTTTTTTAAACTACGCTTTGTAGTTGAACCACTCTTAGCTGCTTTTCTGGATATTTTAGTTTTTAATTTTATGAAAAAAGTGTTTTACGTCAAAATGTCAAAAATCCATTGAAATTAGTGTTGCCAGATAACTAATGCTTTTGAGAAAAACCTCATTTGTTTTCACCTATCATGTTAGCGAAGGTATTTTACACTCTGTCAAACCAACGTCATTTGATGTAATTTTTGCAGTTAATAATACAATATTCCCCAATGAAGAATGGTGTGGTTTCCTTCAGTCAAAAGTACTACTTTTAGTAATTGAAATGGATAAAATGAGCAAAAAAAATTACATGGACCCAGAAAATACAGTGAAACCTGTATAAGTTGACCACTCGCGGTGCACTACTGTAGTGGTCAACTTAAACAGGTGGTCAACTTACAGAGGTTGATTTATATGACAAGGGCTAATTCCGTGCCTGAAAAAAGCGGTCAACTTAGACAGGTGGTCAACTTACAAGGGTGGTCAACTTCACAGGTTTTACTGTACTTTCATTTTCAGAACAGTTTTATTTTTAATTAATTTTTTAAAATGTCCGATTTTTCAAACAAGGCGTGGTGTTTATGACGTCACAAATGATGCAATTTGGTGCATCTTTCTACTACGTTTCCACGTTATGATAATCAAACAGCGAATTAAAATTGCGCTATACGCTTGCCATCAACCCTATCGTTGCCAATACGCGTGAGTAAAGATGCGAATTAAACATTTTGTTCTGTGAATGGCAACATAGAACGGCATTTCATCATTTGTGATGTCACACGACAGAAGTGTAAACAATGAAAGCGCAACGATTTAAGTATTTTTTTTAAAAAAATATTAAACTTAAATAAATTATTTAAAAAATTGTCAGATCCTATGTTTTTAAGCATGCTCTTTCAGAAAAAAATACTTTTGAAATTTTGGAAACGATCCCATTCTCAGTGTTGAAAAACAATTCAAATATAAAATACTCTGAAAAGAGAAAATTCAGTAAAATATGGGAACGACTTATCTGCCTAAAATTGTTTCACACTCTCTCTGTGCTTAACCCTTTCAGAAATAAATCGTTCCATTTTGAGAATTCCTCAATCATAAGACAAATTTTGTCATTAACGTAGATGATCAACATCCATTAATAAGCTGAATAGTCCAATATATCTCAGTGATCGATTACGCTAATCGATGCTCAGTATACATCAGTGTGGGCGGTAAAAATCGAATTTCTGTTGAGTATTTAGCTTTAGTGCGGAAAATTTGTGACTCTCTAACACTAATTACTGTGCAAAATTTTCGTGGCTCTGAATTAATGTCTTCTGCTCTGGCAAGAAACTTGAATTTTTGAAGTTTTTAGAAAAACATCTCAACTAAAATGGGAATTTACGAAGTATTTTAAAAACTCCGCTGAACATTAGAGCGCCTTAGAGCGGTATTTTTTTAACTTCTTAACACAAACTGTTGCGTAAAATTTCAATCCTGTAAGTTAATATTTTTCTGCTCTGACAAGAGGCCAGAATTTTGAGAATTTTACATAAAATTCCTTAAATACGAGTGGTACATTACAAAGTCGTTATATACCAAATACGCTGTAATGCTTCGAATTTTAAGGGGTCTAAGGACCCTTAACCTTCAAAATTTTCGACTTTCTGGAAAAAATATATGTTATGCATATTTTTATTCTGAACAATTTGATACCTTATTTATTACCATACGCCAAAAACTTTTCAAGTTATTGTAAAAATGCGTAAACTTTCCCCATAGAGATTTATGTTAACAGCAGCTGTTTAAGCCTCTTTTTCTCAGGTGCCGGTTTCTTCGGTTTTCTCGTTTTGCGCGCATAATATCTCAGAAAGTTTATTATATATTTCCGTAAAACTTTCCATACTTATTTGTCTGGTTTATATTTATAACCTGAACCTAAATTTGTTTAATTTTTTTTTAAATTATCTATTTATTTTTTGAAATTTTACAAGTCATAATCAAAAATTTCCAAAATTGTGGGTAAAAAATATATATATTTTTTAATATTACCTTTCATTTTTAGTTAAAGTTTAGGTTCAGATCATAAATATATACCAGACAAACATGTATAAAAAATTTTACGGAAATATATAAGAAACGTTCTGAGATATCATGCGCGCAAAACGAGAAAACCGAAGAAACCGGTACCTGAGAAAAAGAGGCTTAAACAGCTGCTATTAACATAAATCTCTATGGGAAAAGTTTACGCATTTTTACAATAACTTGAAAAGTTTTTGGCGTATGGTAAAAAATAAGGTATCAAATCGTTCAGAATCAAATTATGCATAACATATATTTTTTTCCAGAAAGTCGAAAATTTTGAAGGTTAAGGGTCCTTAGACCCCTTAAATCGCATCAACGACATCAGTCCACCCCTTGAACCAGATCTGTCATTTAAAATTTTAGGGGGAGGGGGGTCGATGTTCCCCTACTTAAAAAAAAACTAACGCTTTTACATGTAAGTGGGCACTGTTATGTGGTTTTCCGATAAAACTTCAATGATTTCACGACCTTTATACCCCCCCCCTGGAAAAATCGAAATAACGGGCCTGTCTTTAATTTTGTCAACTCCTAAATTATTATGCAAAGTTTCCCATCTCTGGGTTAATTTCCTCTGCTTTGACAAGAGGCCTAAATTTCAATCGATATTTTTTCCCCATCGTGTGTGTGTGTGGCTGTTGAAGTAGGTAGAGGTTCAAAATTTACGAGACCTTTTTAATTATATAATCTAATAAATAGCATGTAAGAACAAGTTCGATTAAAAATCAATGTTCGTATACGGTTACAAAAACTCTCTGAGAACTATGTAAAACTTAGCACTGCATTTAGGATACAGATTTCTATTCATTGAGGAGAAAAGTTATAAAAATAACTTATAAAACTTGTTAACTATGCGTTATTAAAACTAAACGAGCTGATGTGTGCATCACATGACTTCCTTTTACTCCAATTTAATGTCATTTCCCCATTATTCGCTATTTTAATGTGATTCAATATTTATTCTCTAAATATCACCAACAATGGCCAAATTGAAACAAAAAAAAAAAAAAAAAACTCCGCCAAATTTATCGCCAAGTTGGCGACAAAACTTGGCGACCAAAAGACTGGCGATATATCGCCAAGTGTCCGACAAATTATAACGCCACTTGAGTTTGCATCGAAATTAACAATGATTTCCCCCCAAAAAGGTGCAAAAGACCCCCTTAGGAACATCCGAAAGCAACCAAAAGGGGAGGTGCACAACTAGACCCCACTACGAGTCTATGTACCAAATTTCAACTTTCTAGGACATACCATTTTTGAGTTATGCGAGATACATACGCACATACATACAGACGTCACGAGAAAAGTCGTTGTAATTACCTCGGTGATGGTCAAAATGGATATTTCGCGTGTCTATACATTCTTAGGCACTTTTCCGCATGTGGTCGAATCGAAAAAAAAAACTCAACATTCATTTGGGGGTGAGCAAAATGGAAATTAAGGGCGATTTTTGAGTGAAAATTTTTTCGCGAATACAATACTTCCTTTTTTGTAAAAGGAAGTAAAAATGTACCTCTTCGAGAAGTTGACGGAATCGATTACACTGATACTTTTTGGCAAGTATCTTGATGCTAAAAGAATTCCCGCGCATGCTTAGCTCCGTTTGGTGGTTCAGTGACTGAGCACCTCCAGCTCTGTCACTTTCCTATGCCGGGCTGATGAGTGCTAATAAGCACGAAACTGCAGTCCTCGGCTGAAATGACACAACTGGCGGTGTATTTCATGTACTAAAGTAGTAATTTTGGCACAATACGTTTAAATTAAAATGACGCTGATATATCATATCTTTAAAGCAATATTGATTACTTAATGCCATTTATGCATTTAAAAAAATGCTTTTTACTATTACAATAAGTTCTATATTGCATAAGTTGTGTATTGTATATATATATATATATATATATATATATATATATATATATATATATATATATATATATATATATATATATATATATATAGTGGCTCCCAAACTAGAACTGGCTAGAAACTTTTTCAGCACTCAAATGTGTATTTTTCGTAATTTTTATAACTGTAAATCTCCGATCACGCTTTCTTAACTTTGACAGTTGACCTTTTCTTACCTTGTTTTTGATCCGATTCTTGTCTTTAAATCATTTTATCAAACACTTCACTATAGAATGGTATAAATTAACTAATTTATAGACATTTTAAACCAATTTATGTCTACTGCTAGGGGGGGAAAAATCAAATTTCGAATCGTGTTTGTTGTTTTCTACGCAGACCTGCCATTCAAAAATATTAAGCAGAATATTAGGGAATAAATAAACAAAAATTTAAAGGCAAATGACTTTACAGTGTCATTACAAAGCAAAAATAATAAAAAAGCCACATATCATAATTTTAATCATGAATTTATTCGAAAATATTTCAATGTACGATGGGTTTTGTGGCGTATTTTTTCTCTGTCTCTTCGTTTCCTGACAAATTTCAAAAATAAAATGTGGCAATATTTTGAAAAAAACTACTGATTTTTATTCAGAATGGCATAGGAATGGTGTGAAAAAAAAATTGGACTTCATATTCAAATTCAGTTTTGCGTTATTTTGGTTTTACTACAAAATTTCAAGGTGTACGAACACTTTTGGGAGCCACTGTATATATATATATATATGTAATTAAACAGTAGGCATTAAGATGTGCTGGGACAGAATTTTGTCAATTCAAACCTGTACTTAAAATTTTCAAGAATTTTAAGAGAGATTAAGCTTAGTATTTTTATCACTAAAGTACTTTTATTGAGGTAATTACATTTAAACTACTAGAAAGAAACCCATCAGCAAAAAAAAAAAAAAAATCCTGCTAAAACAATGAACTTTCTTTTTGATTACGTGGACTAATTTCCGAACACGTACGAAGTAAAGACGCCTCATTTATCTAATCATCCGAATCAGCTAAAAGATAACGCAACAAATACCAAATAAAAGTAGTTAGAAACAAAACAATAATTTTGTTTAAGACAAATAAATCCAGAATCAGAAGAAAAAAAAAAGTGTTTCCTGCTTGTCGCTGAAATTGTATAAATAGCGCCATTTTGAATTTAAAAAAATTAAAGAAATAGAACTTTTTTACTTTTATGATTCTGTTCTACATTTAATACCTTCAAACTCCTTGTGAAAATATTGATAGGTGATACTATTTCTATTTCTCATCTAAAAGAAAAGAAAAATTAATGGGCTTTTTTCCCCTCTTAGCTTCACTCGTCAATTTTGGCTGAAATTCGGGACACGATGGCATCTGTCAGTCTTCTGTGGCGTCGGCAGAAACGAGCCCATTACTGAACGTGCTGATGTGTGCATCACATGACTTCCTCTTACTCCAATTTAATGTCATTTTCCCATTATTGGCAATTTTAATGAGATTCAATAACTAACTCTATAAATGTAACCAACAGTGACCAATTTGAAAAAAAAATCGAAAAATATTTATAAAAAAATTGCCAAATTTGTCACCAAGTTGGCAACGAAATTTGGCGACCAAAAGAGTGGCGATATATTGCCAAGTGTCCGCTAAATTATAACAGCACTTGAATTTGCATCGAAATTAACAAAAATTTCCCCCAAAAAAAGTGCAAAAGACCCCTTTAAGAACACCCGAATGCAACCAAAAGGAGAGGTGCACAGCTTGACCCCACTAGGAGTCTACGTACCAAATTTCAACTTTCTAGAACATAACGTTCTTGAGTTATGCGACATATATACGCACATACGTACATACAGACGTCACGAGAAAACTCGTTGTAATCAACTCGGGAATCATCAAAATGGATATTTCGGACGTCTATACGTTCTTAGGTATGTATGCAAGTGTGGTCGGGTCGAAAAAAAAAAACTCAATATTCATTCGGGGTTGAGCAAAATGGAAATTAAGGTCGATTTTTGAGTGAAAATTTTTTCGCGAATACAATACTTCCTTTTTTTGTAAAAGGAAGTAAAAAAGTAATATCTTTTGTTAATAAAAGTTAAACACATTTGAATTCATTAGAATTTGTCGTGACTTTCCCAATTTCGATCTCCGCCTTGTTTCAAAATTGGCATTTCTTCGTATTTAACTTCCTAATCAGTGCTAGTGCTAACTTTATTTCCATGGCGCGAAACTTTTTTACGAAGTTACAGTTGACATCTTTCGATTTTTTTTTTTTTTTGCTTGTACACTGAACTGTTAATAACAGGATTTGAAATAAAAAAATTTTGAAAAAAAAAAATAGAACCGACTTCAAATTTGCTCTAAAAAGTGAAAAATAATTTTCTTCTTTAAACACCATCGATAATGCTTTTAAACATAATTTTTGAAGTTGGCGCAAAAACAAAACGTAAAATCCAGTGTAACCATGCTTCGTTCATATTTTTTTTTTTTTTTCAGAAAAAGCATCCTAAGTTACGAACGAAACATTAATATCGCTACTCAAATATGCTGTCATCAATGCATAATGTATGTGATAGTGAAGAAACTGGTCCTGGTTAAATTTATAGTTGTAGTTGAGTTATGACTGTGAATGATTTTATCTATCGTTTTTGCGCCAACTTCAAAAATTATGTTTAAAAGCATTATCGATGGTGTTTAAAGAAGAAAATTATTTTTCACTTTTTAGAGCAAATTTGAAGTCGGTTCTATTTTTTTTTTCAAAATTTTTTTATTTCATTCTTTTTAGTATAAATGTAGGTATTTCAGAAATAATAAGAAGTTACCATCACGAAACTTCACATTTTTTTCTTAAAAATGCTCCATACTAAAAAAAAAACTATTGACACGCGTTAAACTTTAAGCGATTGGCACTAAAAACTTATCTTTGTTCCTCTCTGGAAATCATGCGTAGTTAATTTAATTATAACCATTTAAGTATTACGTTTTTCCTAACTAATTTACATTCCACAGCATCTAAGTTGCTCATGATGCAATCCTGTATTTTCTTACTTAGCCCCGATCATCTGTTATCGGCATAGATGATAACGATAAAAATACTACAGAGTAGTTGAGTCAAACCTAATGGTAGCATTGTGAAGGCTAAGCAGATCCTAATCACTGCATCACCTCGCTTCCAGGTTAGGTTTACCCCTACTATGGAGCAATATTACTGAAGAAAGGAAGATTTTGATAATTCACATAGGGTTACTATAAATCAACAGGATTACTAAAATAAAATTATTTACGCCAAAAATGAGACGACAACGCCAGATTCCCTATGATCGAAATATCCCTCGAAGAAATTTGATGCTTGCTTCAGAGAAGCTTTCATTCAAAATTATCATTACAATTACTATTAATGTTACTGTTATATGGCACCAAACTTTTATAACAATGAGTTTCATATTGTCGCGTAGATGAAGATAGCGAAGACAATGTGAAAGCCAAATGAAGCAAATACTCGTTAGTCTCAACTCGAGATCTTTATTCAGAACCACGAATGACGTTACATCTCCTTATATACAACTTGAGAAAGTGCTGGAACTTTCCAGACTTGGAAAAGATACAGAAATTAATAGAAGATTCGAGAAAATACGGGAAACAGTAGAAACGAAATTTTAGTAAAATTCACTTTGTCCTAGTCGGGATTTGAACCCGGGTCGCTCGTGTGGGAGGCGAGAATTCTACCCCTGAGCCACCGTTATCCACGGATGAAAAGTGCGAACTTCGCTACAATATCATTTAATAGGGAAATTGCATAAAATTTACTGTTTTTTGCCCATATTTTTTTTTCTAAAGAACAAATATGGTCAAACAAAGTAATGGGACCTAAGTTGAGTCATCCCCTATCCATTAAAAAAAGAATCATCAAAATCGGTTCACTAGGTGAGACGCTATGAGTGGACAAACAAAAAAAAAAAACATACATACGGTATGAATTGATAACCGCCTCCTTTTTGAAGTCGGTTAAAAAATATATGATAGTGTGGACTTTTGTTAAGGTTTCGTAAAGGTTTTAGTTTTTTATAAGAGGTTTTTTTTTTTAATTTTCTCTTTATCATGTTATTGTATACACAGGGACCGATTTACACACATGGGTTCCCCGGGCACCGACAGATATGGTGCCCCCCCCCCCCCACACACAAAAAAATATGAAGGTAAGTGTTGGATACTATTTTGATAGAAAGAAAACTTTAAAATACCGATTTCATACGAAAAAAAGTTAATAATTAAGATGGTTTGCAAAGAAATCATTTAATATAAATCTGAAATAAATTTATGGTTTTCATGTTAAAAATTTTTTTTACAGTTGCAGATGGAAAAACTAGGACACAAATGATAAAGGTAAATCATAATGTGCTTTCTGCGCATCAATGACCCTTTATATATTTTCTCCTTTGTTTTCTTGTAGTAAATTCATCTATAATGTCCTCATAATCAAGTTTTAGGTCAAACTTCCTTCTATTGATAACAGAGCTAATAAAGATAATTTACCATCAGAAATGAAAGTACGCAAAGGACACTGAATTCTCTTCAATAGCGAAAATGATAGTTATCCACAACAATTGGCTAATATGCTTTCATTTAGTAAAAAAAATTGTCAAATGACAAATTTTTTTTGTTTCCTTTAGTTAGAGGCCCCGAACAGTGGTCCCTAAAAAAAAATTGATGACAGAAATTTGGTGCCCCCTTTCCTTTGGTGCCCCGGGCCTGGGCCCCGAATGCCCTGCCGTAAATCAGTCCCTGTGTATGCAGTGAAACCTGTGTAAGTTGACCACCTTCCGGGCACTACTTTAGTGGTCAACTTAAACAGGTGGTCAACTTACAGGGGTTGATTTATATCATAAGGGCTAATTTCGTGCCTGAAAAAAACGGTCAACTTAGACAGGTGGTCAACTTACAAGTGTGGTCAACCTCACAGGTTTTACTGTACTATTATATAGGTCTGAACAAAATTCCAAAAACGAAAAGATCGGAGGCAAGTGCGCCCATATGGGAGGGGTAAATGGGGCTCAACCCCCCCCCCCCCCCTTATCCTTTGAAATAAGAATTTCCTTGCTTTTAGTACTTTTTCCTTTGCAAAAATGTAAAAACATTTCTTCTCCAGTCATTAATGAATAAGTTATTAAAAATGTCAAATTTAAACAACTCTAATCTGTACTGAAATCTGTTTCTATGGAGAAAATATCTTGCTAAACTATGGGGAAAATATCTGAGCACCCCCCCCCTTAAAATTTTGAATATGGGCGCCCTTGATCGGAGGTCAATAATATATTAGTCACTCAAAGTGACTAAACCATTATTCGAGCTTACATCCGAAGTTAATGCGTCTGACAGTACTCTTGCAAATATTTCACACCACATTGCACCACTAGCTTAAGTGCAAAGGAATATACACTTCCTAATCAAATTATCAGGCTCCCGGGTGTCTAGCTGTGATTAGTTATTTAGCAGTTTGGTCTCAATTCGTGCAGACGATTCGTGCACAGCTGTTTCCACACGTCTGTTTAGTACAGCAAAGGAAGCAGTTTTAATATTTAGGCCCCTGATTTTGCTGCAAATAAAGTTCGGTTAAAACAGCGTTTTAACTTTTGAAGAAAAACTACTTTCCCCTTATTTGAATAGACGCGAAAAGGTGAATTTTAACTATGCTTACCACTTTGTTCTTTCTTAAAATTACTCTCAACCTAATTCCTTCAAAATTCCATTCATAGAAAAATGTTTATATATTAAAACAGCTGATTCTTGAAAAAAGTGTTTTTAGGTTGAGATATTTTGCAACTAATTTATAGACTTAAAAGATAACATTTATGTTCGGGTTTCAAAGTAGTGTTTTCAAGTCAAAATCAAGGTTGATTGTAATTTGTAACTTAAGAAATAACCTTATCTGGAGCAAATCAATACTATCCGTCTTTTCTTCATTGGTTCGCAGCACCGCACGAATCGCACTCCAGAGATATTCTATTCCTCACAAAAGATTCACTGTAAAAACAATTCCGATATTTTCAGTTAGTTACCAACGTATTGCCAGGGCTAAGGCAGAAATCCATGAAATACAACGCCAGCTCAGTTATTCCAGCCGAGGACTGCCGTTTCGTGCTTATTAGCACTCATCAGCCCGGCATAGGAAGTGACTGAGATAGAGGTGGAAAACCTCTTAAGGAAGCCAAGATTGCCAAACAAACTGGTAGTGCCAATTCTATATTAGCTACCAGTTTGCTTTGCACTCTTGGCTTTGGACACAGGAAACTGGCAAAACTCTGTAAAATCCCGCCACATTGACCGGAAATTATCTGCGACGTTTCGGAATTTTCTTACTGTTTTGTTTGTGCTCAGTTTCACAAATAGTAATCGCAATCTACTTGCGAAATATTCACTTTTAATTTATAATCCAAAACTGTATTGCATTTATTTTGTTAGTCTTTTAGTGTTTTTGCAGTTATTAGTTGAAAGTTTGCTGTTATCTTATTGGTATCTCACGGCAGGAATCGCTCTCTGCTCAAGCTCATCCAATAAACCGGAAGCGTTACATTCCTCTTCCACAATCAGAATTTTTGGAAATGTATGCTCTTTATAGTTTGGATAAGCAGGTGCAGTCTGACCACGGCTTGTATGGAATTGGCAAACGTCCAGCTAGGACGAGTCTATCCGGATGCGGGGGAAAGTATAAATTTGATGCGCGTGTTCTGCTCATTTGAATGTGGCTCTGCTTTACTTAGACGCTTACATACATCTGGATAAGCTGACTATTCGGTACTTCCTCCAAGAAATGTTACCTTCGTCAAAGGTTTCATTTTACTTGTTGTTTTCCAATGGCAACAGTAGTAAAAATATACTTGCGTACTTTTCTTCTTGCAAAATGTTGTGCATATAATGAAGTAGTGGCTTCATGTTTTGTTTTATGCGAAGTAGTGGCTTCGTGTGTATGAATAATTAGGATTAGTGGCTCCAACATCAATAAATAGTGCTTAACAAGCTACGTGCCCGGTGTTGCACGGGCTACCTAAAAAAATTAAGAGATGTCCAGTTGATGTTTTTGTAGTACTCTGACATCAGTTTCTAACTCGTTAAGGAATAAATAAATGCATGTAATGCAGGGTTTTCAAATCACCAGTAAAATACATTTTTGGCAAAAATCTCATTAACGTTCATAATATTCATCAATGATACAAATTATGAGTACTTCTGAAAATGATTTAGCTTCTAACCAAGAGGAAATTAAAAACGACCTTACTTCGGTAAAGACTGTGATGGAAAATAAATTTAATGAGATAGAGCGTCGAGTTGATGCTTTTGATGAAAAACTTGAAACAGTAGAAAACCGTATCGTAACAGTTGAAAATCATGTGGATGAGAAAATTAAAAACATGGAAAGGAGATTGGCGACCGCGGAAAGCAGTTCTGTACAGTTTGGCGCTCCCACATCGGTTGCTCGACCGTCCATTAAACTTGCCACATTTGATGGGAAAACTTCGTGGCAGGTTTACAAAACTCAATTCATGATAGTGACGGAAGCGAACGGATGGGACTCTGCTACCAAGGCCTGCCATCTTGCAGCATCCCTGAGAGGTGACGCAGCGGACATTCTTCAGACCCTTCCGGACAGCCAGCGCCTGGATTTCGCCGCCCTCACATCTGCGTTGGAGCTTCGCTTCGGTGAGAAGTGCCAGAAAGATTTGAGCCGACTCCAGTTGAAGTCCCGTTTCCAGAAAACCGGGGAAACCCTGCAAGAGCTAGCGGCGGACGTCGAGAGACTGTCTCATCTTGCTTTTTGCGACTGTCCTGCGGATGTTCGGGACAACCTGGCACTCAACTACTACATCGACGGGGTTCGAGATCCGGAAATCCAGAAAGCTCTACGGATGGCGGATGTCAAAGACCTGAACTCTGCTGTTGTGTATGCGATGAAGTTGGAGGCCGCCCAGCAAGCAACCCGCAAGGATCGTCATTCAATCCGCGGCGTGAAAACTGATGAGCCTGATCCGGTTTCGCCACGCTTTGCTGAACTGGAAAAGCAAATAAAAGAAATTGCAGGAATCCTCAAAAGGACTTCGGCTCCCAAGGACCAAAATGGACAATCACTTAAGTGCTGGAAATGTGGTGGCGAGGGTCACTTACGAAGAAACTGTGAAGCTCGCCAAGAAGCCAGAGGGAAAAGCACCTCACCCTCGCAGGTCCAGGAAAACTAAGCCATGGCAATCTCGCGGGGCGGAGGTCGCCAAATTGGAATGAGCCCCATCTTAAAGTTTTCCAGATTTCATCGACGAGTGGCGGCAGTAATGGACTGTTTGTTTACGCATATGTAAACGGGTTTCCCTGCGAACTGATTATTGACACTGGAGCCAATGTTACAATCATTAGAACAGATGTGGCTCGTCAATTTGGACTCAACATTCTATGGACGCCGCCCTGCGTTACCCTCCAAACTGTGACAGGTGACAAGATCGAGATTGAAGGTAAAGTGAACTTAGAAATTGTGTTTGGAAATGCCACTTACCATCATACGGCATTCGTTGCTGCTATCACAGACCCCTTCATTCTCGGATTGGACTTTTTAAAGAAATATGACTTCAACCTCGACTTCAAGACTAATGAGCTGCACTCGATAAGAGAAGACATAGCCGTTTTCACCGCAGAAAGTGATGTAAAATCCGCTCATGAAATAATAGCCCAAACAGATTTATCGATTCCCTCAAGGTCAGAATCATTAATACCTGGCTCCATTGAAGAAAGCAATAGTTTTCGATTTGGACTCGTTGAATACCCCAACCTAAACAATAACCTAAAAGGAGTGCTGGTAGCATCTACGCTTGTGGACCTTTCTAAGGATGTAATTCCTGTAAGAGTCGCCAACGTGAGTGAAAGGCCAAGGAATATTCGGAAAGGTGAAGTGTTAGCAACTTGTACTCCAGTAAACTGCATCATTAGAAGAATCAATTCCCCCGAAACTGTGTCTTCTGAGTCCTTGACATCGAAGTTAATTGGGAGTGCGCCATTATCGAAAGATCAAAGAACTGCTGCGGAACAATTGGTGGACGACTTCAAGCATCTGTTTTCATCTACATCGGAGGATGTGGGCAGGACGAATTTAACGCAGCATCGGATCTACACTGGAGAACACCCCCCTATTAAACAGCATCCAAGACGACTACCGTTCGCCAAGAAGGAAGAGGTTGAGACCCTCCTGAAAGAGATGAAGGAGAATGATGTTATCGAACCTTCATCCAGTCCTTGGGCTTCTCCCATCGTCTTAGTCCGAAAGAAAGATGGCTCCACCAGATTTTGTGTCGATTACCGACGGCTGAATGAAATCACCAAGAAAGACAGTTACCCTCTTCCACGGATAGACACCTTGGGCACACTCTTTCCGGACACAAGTGGTTTTCGGCCCTGGACTTGAAGAGCGGCTACTGGCAGGTTGAGATACACCCTGATGACCGAGAGAAGACAGCGTTTACAACTGGACAAGGCTTATGGCAGTTTAAAGTGATGCCCTTCGGCCTCTGCAATGCACCGGCTACGTTCGAGCGTCTTATGGAGACAGTGTTAAGAGGACTCTCTTACGAATCCTGTCTGGTCTACTTAGACGATATCATCATCGTGGGAAGCAGCTTTGAAGAACATCTGGCAAATCTTAGGAAGGTGCTGCAAAGGCTTAAGGAAGCCAATCTGAAGTTAAGTCCGTCCAAATGTAATTTGTTCCGCCGGGAAGTGAACTATCTTGGTCACATAATATCTTCTGAGGGTGTGCAAACCGATCCAGAGAAGGTATCTGCGGTCAAGAGTTGGAGTCGTCCCGAAAACATCCATCAGCTGCGAAGTTTCCTGGGGCTCTGCACGTACTATAGGAAGTTTGTGAAGGGTTTTTCCAACATTGCACGACCTTTGCATAAGCTGACGGAGAGCAAGCAAAAGTTCGAATGGTCCAAAGAATGCGAAGATGCATTTCTACGACTGAAGGAGGCTTTAACATCAACGCCTATCCTCGCCTATCCTCAGCCTGAAAAATCCTTCATCCTGGACACTGATGCGAGCAACGAGGGCATCGGAGCTGTTTTATCCCAAGAAATTGACGGAAATGAACATGTCATCGCTTACTGGAGCAAATGCTTATCAAAGTCGGAGCGAAATTACTGCGTCACCAGAAAGGAGTTACTGGCCATAGTGAAAGCTGTAGAACACTTCCATCATTACCTCTACGGCCGAAAATTTCTGCTTCGGACAGATCATGCCTCATTAACTTGGCTTTTGAACTTCAAAAATCCGGAAGGCCAGATAGCCAGATGGATACAGCGGCTCCAGGAATATGACATGGAGATCAAGCATCGAAAAGGGTTATCTCACGGTAATGCTGACGCTTTATCAAGGAGACCCTGTCCTGAGAACTGCCACTATTGTTCCCGAATCGAGA
>NC_072731.1:262476519-262545139 GCF_026930045.1 Uloborus diversus
CGGGTACCAATAACTCTTTAAACGGAATCATTTACTTTTTATAAAGGATCCAGAAAATGGCAGAACAGTTCTTGAGTTATTGTCAAACTAAACAAAAGACACTTTTGCTGTAGTAAATTATTTCAAGTTAGCCTTGTAGTTGAAAAACTATTTTCTGATGTTGGCAGACTGTCGGGTTACGCCAGCACTAATACCGCATGCATCAAAGATACTTAAGCTTTGTAACCTAAACGCAACTTTTAAATTCAAAGCTCTTTTATACTAATGGAAAATCTGAAAATATTTTTTTTTTTTGATGACAACATATCGTAACTAAATCATAGTTACCAACACAATAAAGAAACGAATAGATTTGTATTTGCAGTCAGATTATAGTCAAAAATAATTGAAATTTGAACTTTTCATTTTAAATGTAGCTGTTGTTCATCATGCGTTAAACATCATATGAGTGCTATAAAGCATGTAATACAAAATAAATACTTGCAAGTAACCAGGAAGCAGGAAGATACATTTTTAATTTGTACCAGCAAAAGGCACGATCTTTACACGTTGACAGCAGAGGAACAATGGATATAAATTCATAAAATGTCAGGAAAAGATTTGAAAATTCAGTCTAATAAAAATGATTTGAAAACGAACGTTTCATAGTGCATCAATTTATCAGAACATTGTCAATCTATCGTGTTTACAAAAGCTACTGAAACTGTCAGAAAGCGCAGACGATATTTTAAAAAACACATGAAAAAAAACCCATTATTCTTTATGAATGTGTAAAAAAAAAGCTTTTAAACATTTTTACATAAATAACTATGAACACCAAACAGACGATGCTTTATTCATGAGATTGTAAATGTTTTGAGAAAATAATCTTTTTGAGTATGTAAATATAATTTTGGAAACTCAAATGCGATTTACTATTTATATCCGAAATGGCAAAAACAGACGATAATTTGAAATCTTCACGCTTGTTATTCATTTTTTTTCTTTCACGAAAATATCGTCTGCTACGAATTAGAAATTCAGTTTTATATTTAATTTCATTTCCGTGACCAGAAATCGCAGACGATAATTTAATTTTATGCATAATTCTTATGGAATCGATTCTGTAACTGATAAGCGTCTGTAGCGAATTCCAAAATATAAAAATGTGGGTTTAAATTTTTTTTTTCAATTATTTTAGTGTCGTACACATTAGTGTTTTATGTAATAGAGAATTTGGAATGTTTTTAATTGCCTTGACCTAAAGGAAAAACAAAGTCAAATTTTAATGACTCTATTCTGACCTGAAATCAGTTTCCATGGGGGAAAATATCCAGTTAAAGCACGGGAAAATATTTGAGCCACCCCCTTGCAACTTTGCATATGGGCGCCCATGTCACAGACGTCTTAGATTCTAGGACAGATTTCCATAAATAAGTTAGAGTTTCTAACATTTTCTATTTTACACATCCTACCTCCTCCCCCGTCCCCTTTTTTTCAAAATTCCATATAAATTTGTAAAAATCCGAGTCTCTATTAAAATTCGGAAGAATCTCCTTTTTTTTTTTTTTTTTTTGCTTAAAATGTTTTTCATTGCTGTATGAAAGATAAAAGTTTCTTCCTATTAAAAAAGTTTTCAAAATGAAAAGAAATATTCCTTCTAAGACGTTAAAAACAGCTCACAATAAAAAGTTTTTTTTTTTGGTAAGAAAAGTCCTTTTTATGGTTACAAAATGACATAGCATGACGAAGAAAATTCCACGGTTCTTAGATAAGGGGAAAAACTTTATGACATGAGAATTGAATTTCTTTACATGGTTGCAAAAAATAAGATTTTTTTTTTCCATGTGAAATTCTTGTGTACAAAAACTCTTATACTTTAAACATAAAAATATTTTGTTAAAACCTTAAAAATTAAATTCCGATGCATGAATTTAAATTCGTTTACCGCATCGAATGGTGTGTTAACTTGACCAGGAAAAGGTGAAAAATTGACGTCGTTGACATTTGGTGCGTTTCTTAGCAAACACGACAAATATTTCTACTTGTACCAATTTCAAAGTAGAAATGTGTATGCGAATATGTTACATATTTAATGAAATATTATTTTTAAAAAAACCTTGAAAATAAGTTGTTTCTGAACAAATCTAGAATCATTCTTACACAATGTGCTCTTTTTACCCATGTACAAACAGCAGATAAAATGATACTTTTTAGAAACTTGAGAAAATACGGAACAAAATTTTTTTTCTCAAATGTCGATAAGCTGCAACGCATTAGTGAAAAAGAAATATCTTTCTCACAATGGATGTATTCTTTTCAAGAAAAATCAATCTAAAAATCTCTCTGTGTGTGTGACGAAGAAGTTTTCTGAAACATTTCATCGTACTGAAAAAGATAAAAACGAACTTAACAAAATAGTAGAGAAATAATTTAGCAATTGATGGTTGTACTTTTTTTTAACATATAGTCTCCTGTGTTTTTCATTTAATTCTTATCATTGTTTTTTATCGTCTACAACGTTTTATATTTCTCCGTAGACTAGATTGCGCCGACGTAATTTAATTATCGTCGGCGCTATTTATTTTAATATTATTATTATCATCATTATTATTATTATATAATGGCAGTAGTGAAGAATTTGATTTATTTACTGAAGTGCAGAAGTAAACTTTATTAATTAAAATTTCGAAGAAAAAGAATGAAAGAAACATAGATGAAAACATAGTTAATTTTTACGTCAAATAAAATAAATGATACGTTGATAAAATGAATGATAATCGTAACTGCGTAGCTAAAAATGCAATGCCAAAAAAAAAAAAAAAATTTGAATTTTGTCATCTTGAATTCAAATTATGTTTTTCGCAATCACGAGTGTGTGTGTATGTAGGCGTGTGTTTGTGAGTAAGGGGTATGTGTTGGAATTTTAATTTTATTCTGTCGTAATGTATTAACTGTTTCATTTGCTTAACCGTATGCAAATTTCTGTAGCTTAAGAAGGTATTTAAGCAGTCGACTGTATCCATGTGTGGGTGATTCTACGTGTTGATTTTGTCTGTTTAACATGTTCTGTAAATACTTTTATTTTACGTTAATTCTTGAGTATAAGAATAAATATATTTTAAATTAATATGCTAGTTATCTCTCGATTTCTAACTACACCAGGCAATGGCACTGCGTGCACAAACTCTGCTACTTATCGGAATAGTATGTGTATGTGTGTGTAGGCATGTGTGTTTGTGTCTGTGTGCAGGCATGAGTGTTGGTAGTTGTGTGTATGAGTGTTTGTGTGCGTGGGGGCGGGGCATGTGTATGTGTGTGTAAGCATATGTGTTTGTGCATGTGTGCAGGCATGAATGTGTGGGTAGTTGTGTGTATGTGTTTGTGTGTGTACATGTGTAGGTGTCTGTATGTATGCGTGTGTGTATGCGTTTGTGTGTGTGTTTGTGTATGTGTGTGTATGTGTTTGTGTGCGTAGGTGTATGTATTTGTGTGTGCGCGTGTGTGTATGCATGCGCGTGTGTGTAGTTGTGTATGTATGCGCGCGTGTGTAGTTGTGTATGCATGCGCGTGTGTGTAGTTGTGTATGCATGCGCGTGTGTGTAGTTGTGTATGCATGCGCGTGTGTGTAGTTGTGTATGCATGCGCGTGTGTGTAGTTGTGTATGCATGCGCGTGTGTGTAGCATTTGGATGCAACCTGGAGACGGTTTTCGCTAGAGGAGCAGCATCGTGAGGAGCCGGTCGATGGTGATGCAGCAGAGGGTGCTAGCGAGAAAATAAAATGATAGCACATCAAAAGAGTCAAATAAAAGCAATAAGCAATCGTGATTGCTCAAAAAAAATGTAGTACATAAATATTTTCTGTGTCTCCAATGGAGATGCGTATTGGCTCCTCCACATTTAGGGACCGATAATAATAGGTCCCTAAATGGTTAGGGACGTGAATAATCGTAACTGAGTAACTAAAAATACAATAAGTCAAAAAAAATGCAGTACATAAATATTTTCTGTTTGTCTCTAATGGAGATGCGTATTGGCTCCTACACATTTAGGGACCGATAATAATAGGTCCCTAAATGGTTAGGGACGTGGATAATCGTAACTGCGTAACTAAAAATGCAATAAGCCAAAAGAAAAGAAAAAAAATGCAGTGCATAAATATTTTCTCTTTGTCTCTAAAGGAGATGCGGATTGGTTCCTCAACATTTAGGGACCTAGTGCGTTCCTCAACAATTGTCATCCATTCGTTCATGTAGCATCACTTTGGCGTATGACCACTATCCCTTGAGAAGTTTGACCCCCAGTGTCTTATTAAATTGAGGAACTTGAGATCTCAGTGCTGTTAACTACACTTAAGTCTTACTCTTCTTGATAGGTCCATTTAAGTTCAGCTCTTATTAGTTTTGTTTCTAATTTTATATTGAGCATCTGAGTATCTGGCAACAGATTAGAAATGTTGCTGCTACATTATGTTCTACTAGTGATATCCGCACGGCTTTGCCCGTAATAGAAAAATTAAAAGATCTTTTGGTTCGCCTGTTATATTTACAAATAATGGATGGTGAATTTTCTCGCCAATTGACTTGTACCCATGTTACGGTTCCACGTTATGATAATTTCATATCTCGCCAATTGGCTTGTGTCCATGTTACGGTTCCACGTTATGATAATTTCGTAATTTACTCGTCCATCTTATGATAATTTTGTTCTTAAAATTGAAATAGAAAACGAACCACATCGAATTTTCGAAAAATCGCTTCGAAGTGTACACCCCCATGCTATAAACTAACTCTGTGCAACTTTCATGAAAATCGGCTGAACGGTCTAGTCGCTATGCGCATTCACAGAGATCCGGACAGAGAGACTTTCAGCTTTATTATTAGTAAAAAGAAGATGGATCTGCTACAATGTGTGCGTTACATTATAAATTGTACAATATTCATATTTTTGTACTTAAAGAAACAAGTCTAGAATCTCAACAATCAGGATGAGAAATCACACTAGGGATTTAATTCAACCGGGAATTTCCGATCAAAACAGACACTCAAAGGAACTTTAACATATCTCATAATCGCGTGGAATATTCGCTGGTGATTCTTTTCACCTTGAAAATCCATGGACTGGTGGGTTAGAACCCGCAACCGTGGGCATAAGAAGTCAACATCAAACCGCTACGCCACTCTGCCGGCCAATACGTACATGTCATAAATAGCCTTATAAATGCATGAAATTGAATTTGCTCTTTTCCTTTAGAGTATATTTTGTATTGAAAGGAAATCTTGGTAAAAGACGTCAGAAACTCTTTATTTCATAAACATGTTTTCGTAAGAAACTCCTTCTTATTATTGCGAAATAAAAGTAGGAAGAACCTTATTTCGGGATTTAGATAATGCATACGTTTTTTTTTTTTTTTTGATTCTGAAAAGCTATTCCTCAGACTGGAAATGAAAAGTAATTCTTTGAATAATTTTGCACAAAAGCGTTCTTACAAAGGCTTGAGGCATAAAGACGTTTTCAATACGCTAAAATAGCGTTCCTAGTACACAATCATATTACTCTTCAGCAAGTTAAAAGCTTTCGTAATTTAAAACTGAAAAAAATACCAAATGATTTTTTCCCTTTCAAAAAAAAAAAGAAAAAGACATTATAGACATATACAGTAGACCATCGTTTTACGCGGGTTTATGTTACGTGGTTTCGATTATAGGTGGTTTAAGATTTGACGCCTTTATTTTATTTTACGCGGATGAGTTTCGGTTTTACGTGGATGCGGCAATGCAAACAGATAAAATTATCTCCACTTTCAAAATCCAAACTCCTAAAGATTGCAGATTACGCGTAATCAACTGTTTTTTGGCGTGCTAATCATCGAGCTTGGGCCACTGGAAACATTTTATGCAATTGGTTCCAGAGCTCTTTCCAGAAGTAAAGTTATTAAACTCACACAGTTAAGAACGCACTGGAAGAAGAGTTTTAAGGAGTGACAAAGGTCGCCAAAACCAACGAGGACACCGACGTCGGTGACGCATAACCAAAAACGTTCACATTGAACATTTTGAGCCATTCCCAGACAATAGAAATGATCTTACTGTTTTGTTAGTGAAGGAAGATTCTATCATGGAAATGACGCAAGTGATCATGGATGCGTTAATGCTCTGCAAAGAATGACAGAGAAAAATTCTTAGTGACTGCCAAGAGACTATCATAGCCAGCTCCTCTTTATAAACACAACACGAAATTAATTTATGTTTTCTTTATGCATATTGTGCATAAAAGTCGACATAAGTACACATTAAACTTATTATACAATTAGTCATCACTAGAATGAAGTATTTTGTAAAATACGGAACCAAACCCCTATTTTAACACCAGTATTAGGTCTCCATTCACGCGGTTTCGATTTACGCGGCATTTACGTGGAACGTAGCCCCCGCGTAAAACGAGGGTCTACGGTAATTTATAAGAGCTTTGATAAACATGTTAAGTATTGCTATGAAAAAATGAAATGTATGGAAAAATGTTATTATGTCTGTTAAGAATAAAAACCGACAGAAAAGAAGGTGTTTTCTTTCAAGTTCTTTCTGTTCTCTAACAAGTATTCTTGAAACACATACTTTTAAAGGACTTTCATAAAAGTTCTATCTTGCACATAAAACAACTTTTTAAAACACTGAACAAAAGAAAATCGGATAAAAATTTGTTATTTATGTAACAAATTAAAGTGTTATTGTGACGTAGACATTTTTTTCAAAGTAAAAGAAAATCAAAATTCATTGGAAACTAAAATCGGAAAACATATCCATTTTTGAAATACACCGGAAAATACCATGCCTTGCCTTCAATCTTCGAGTTGAACCGAACCATTGCTTTGGTCACTCGTCTGGTCAGTGCTAATTCTGTATTAGCTACCAGTTTGTTTGGCACTCTTGACTTCCTTAAGAGGTTTTCCACCTTCAGCCCAGTCACTTCCTATGCCGGGCTGATGAGTGCTAATAAGCACGAAACGGCAGTCCTCGGCTGGAATGACTGAGCTGGTGGTGTATTTCATGAATTTCTGCCTTAGCCCTGGCTATAGGGTGGTAACTTATTGAAAATATCCACTTTTTCGTATCAATTAAACTGAATATTGCACCAATTCGTTGCTAGCTTTGTTGCACGTAGGCAAATCATATTACAAGCAACGATAAAATTAATTTTTTTTAAAACCCCCCGACTGATTCGCAACCATCGAATCAAGAGGGAAAATTGAAACTCTTTTTAAATGCCTTATATTATTAAAAATCAATGTCAACTATTTTATTTGCTACTAGTGGCACCCGCACGGCTTCGCCCGTAATAGAAAAATTAAAGGTCTTTTGGTTTGCCTGTATATTTACAAATAATGTATGGTGAATTTTCTCGCCAATTGGCTTGTACCGACGTTACAGTTCCACGTTATGATAATTTCGTATCTCGTCAATTGGCTTGTGCCCATGTTACGGTTCCACGTTATGATAATTTCGTAATTTATGATAGTTTTTTTTCTTAAAATTGGAATAAAAAAAGAACCACATCGAATTTTCGAAAAATCGCTTCGAGGTGCACACCCCCATGCTACAAACTAACTTTGTGCCAAATTTCATGAAAATCGGCCGAACGGCCTAGGCGCTATGCGCGTCACAGACATCCTACAGACATCCAGACATCTAGACATCGAGACATCCTCCGGACAGAGAGACTTTCAGCTTTATTATTAGTAAAGATTAAATAGAAACTGGCAACACATTTTTTTTTTAAATTTTTGCGTTTTATTTCCTTGTCGTCCAACAATGAATTCGTTTATCAATCGCGTGAATCGCTCAGCCATTATCAAAATATGCTTAAAAAAACGTCATAATTCGAATTCTATGAAATAAGGAACTTTCATACACATTCTATTAGACGCGGAAAAAATCTGTTTATTTTGGTTTCAAATTTCAAAATTTTTAACTATGTTTTCACTGCAAAAATTGCGAAAAACCCCTTAGAGGTTTTTAATTAATATCTTCGTTAATTAATGTAATCCAAAAATGCAACCTAGACTTTCGATCAACTCCCCTCTCGAACATTTTTTTTTTTTTTCGAAATCGATCCATCCGTTTAGGCGCTTGAGTGCCACAGACAGATACACAGACACGGAGATACACAGACACGTCAAATATATAGCCGAGCCCCCTTCCTTTGTGTGTTGGGGGTTAAAAACAGAATTGGTAAACTGAAGTTAATGTCAATTTATAACTTTTAGACGCATAGAGTAAGCACTAGGGTGCGTCTTATAATGCACTTTTTGAAAAAATTTTGAATTTATTATGGGGCACCCCTTTAATTGCTTCCTTTTGATGAAAAAACACTCACTTAAAAGTTTCATAGAATTTGAACAAAATTTAGAGGTTGCTACCAGCGATTAAAATTACATTCATTGTGAAAAAATAGAGTAAAAATATATTCCCAATTTTCTATTGCAATATTTGACATCAACATGAGTATGGGTTGGTTAAGGTAGAAACATACCCCAAATACTTATTTTCTATGCATACAAAAAAATAATAATCACTTCATGGTTGCTATGCTGTGTAACAATGTCAAACAAAAATCATGCAAAAGTTCCACTACACCATTTATATTATTGGTTTACAATTTCACTCTTTTATTTACCAATATTGTAATTTTCTCCCCTTTGTTTCTAGTAATGTGAAATATACAAGCCTTTTTCTGATTGCTACTCATCATCCAAACTATTTGATGATATCTCTTCAAAAAAACTTGATGAAAAGACCTTAATGGTGAAAAATCTGAATGTTAGTAATGAAATCCTCTATTTTTTTTCCTTTGGTTTTTGTTCTACAACATCTGATGTTTAGTGTTTCATTGGAGGAGTTGTTCTCTTAGGTCTCTTTAAGAAAGAGACCAATTTGGAGTTTGTCTCTTCAGAAATGACACGTAGATGTCAAATAAAATTACTTGAAGCAACAGTTTTTTTCTTGTAAGTGAAAATGCTTTTCAACAACAAAAGATCAAATCTAGATAAACTTTATTGCACATTCTTGTTCTTCAGAATCAGTCAAAGTACATTCAGTTACAATAGAGGCAAAAAAATAAAAAATAATAATAATAATTTCACTACAGTTGATTCAGTCTTCATGATTTTCTTTGTTTCAAAATTTCTTCTTTTCACGCAAGTTCTGTTGCCATTTTAAAAGAGATTAATTTGTTACCAATTTCGCCTTGTTCTCCTAGTTTTCTTTCAGTTAGAAGTAATTTCTCGCCTGGAAGTGAAATCTTGCCTAAAGTATCGTCAGCAAGAGCAAAATCAAGCAAATAATCTAATGATGGATTCCAATAATGTTGTTTTTGATTATTGAAATAGAACTCTTTTAATTTTCTTTTTGAGTTCCTAACAGACAACTTGTGTTTCTTTGAGTTGCTAACCAACAGTTAGCAAAAAGGTTGCGAGTTGATTGTAGCTACAGTTCATTAACATGATTTAATAAAATATGAAATAATTTCAAAGTCAGTAACAATCTAATTTATTACTAATTAAAATTAATGACAAAAAGATAACATAAATATTATAATAAAAGGTGCAAAAAAAAAAAAAAAAAAATCAAATTTTGCAGCAATGGTAGCAACCTCTAAATTTTATTCAACTTTTATTTTTATGATATGTGAATTTTTTTTTCATCCAAAGGAACAAAATGAGAGGGTGCCTCATGAAAAAATAACATCTTCAAAAATAAGACGCACCCTAGTAAGCACCAGGCTGCGAATTCTTGGATGAAAAACTTTAGTTTGTCAGATACGGAATCAAGTTTCTTTTATGTTTTCAGGTTAAAAGTTATTTGCTCCTTAATCGAGTATTTACTAACGCTCCTTTTCTTTTTGATGTTTCTGGGTACATCACTTTTTCAGGAAAACATATTCAGTAGTGCATTACTAAACGCTTTGGAATCGTTAGATTTCACCCGACCCGTATAATTAGAAATTCTGAAAAGTTTTAATGAAATACTATATTTATTCATAGTTATTGATGCGTTCTTATTGATTACATTCTTATTATCCGAATTATAGTTAGTGGTCGTGCCTCTCACTTTTTCTTTCTTTAAATATGTTAGTGGCAATTGATGTTCTGCTCTATTTTACTCTGTTTCAGAAAGCGGATCATTTTGGCTTACAGAAGGTTAAAAACTGCTTAAGGCTTTCACGGCCGGCGTCAATATGAAGAGAGGACATTTCCGGGCTTATTGGCCGTGGTCTAAATGAAAACGGAGAAACACCAAACGATTCGTCAAGCGACATCATTGGTGGATGGATTCAAAGTGACTAATGGGTTGCTGGAGTCGCTCAGGTAGTTAAGTCAAACCGCTGGTGGGTCCCGGTTTCTTATTGGATGGCGTCCCCAAACTGCTGGTGGATGCCGGTTCCTTATTGGATGGCGTCTTCAAACTGCTGGTGGATGCCGGTTCCTGATTGGATGGCCATCCAATCAGGAACCGGCATCCACCAGGACGCGTTCCAATCAGGAACCAGCATCTACCAGGACACCTTCCAATCAGGAACCGGCAAATAGCAAGAAAGATGAGACAGAAACAATGCTTGCCGACTGCTGTTGGATGGTAACAAGCGATGGACCTGAGATTAAACACAAAAGAAGAAAATCAAAAAGAAGTTTCAAAGGAAATAAGAGTACGTTCTCATTTCAAAAAAGCTATTTTTTTTTCTCTCAGCTTAAAATTTGCTTCAAACTTTCACGCACATAATTTGTTTCTTTATAGGTAAATTGTCCATTTTATGCATGTTACCCCTTAATAAAACCACATTGAAGTAGAACCTCGGTGATTTTCTTCTGGAAACTTCATCATAATTTGAACATTAAAAGTTTAAACCCAAGGTGTTTTTACTTTTTCCCATCATCCCCCATTTACTTTTTACATTAACAAGAAGTTCATTGTTGAAGAATCAATGTGAATCACCAAGAATAGATTATTTTCCATATATTTAAACAAAAATGACATTTATTACCTGAGAAGACATACGAAATGGTTCAAGAGTTTGTTTTACAAAATTAGAGTTGCATTTTACAATGTCTCTCTTTTAACATAGAGAAAAAATGAACTCAAACTGAGAGAACGAGGATCAGTCAATGTTTGTACGGAGGTCACTGCCATCTATCGGATACATTAGAAATCAATAGCGAAGAAATTAAAAGTTGAGGGAGGTGAAAAGCAAAAGTATGAAAGGAGACTTTTTCAAGTTTTGAGAAACACGCGTCTAAACATAACGTCCTTAAGTAGGCTTTCAGTGATTTTTTTTCTAAATAATGTTCTACAACATCACCTACCGGGGCTACTAGTACTATCTCTTGCCCCAAAGCTGAGGAGAAGTTCCCCTACCATTTGTACTGGTTATCTCCAAATTTTAAATTTTGCCACTTACACCTCTTTGCTTCTCGCAGCCTCAGTTGGTTAATTTCTAAATTTATACTTAGAAATTAGACAATTAACAATTTGATTTGAATTGTTTGGATCCATCGCCATAGCAAAGCCTTCGTTGGATTGCGTCAGTAGTTAGGGCGAGCCTAACCTGGCAGCATTGTGAAGACTACGCAAATCCTAATCAAAGCATTAAAGCGCTGCCCGGTTAGGTTCGCCCCAACTATAGGTAGCGCTGTCCTCCGTACCGAAAGTCAACGCGTGCGTTGACGGAAGTTCATTTTTTGAGGCAAATGCGATAGGCATATGGTTTTAGGGGGGGTTTTGGTTCGAATTGACTTACCGGTTTCGACCGTCGATCACATGATGATTGATGAGATCAGTGGTTAGTGTCCACAGAACGCTTTCATATACGGTCAGCTAACCAGAGCCTGTATTAAAAGAATACCAGTTAGTGCCTAATGAGTCCAGGTTAACAAGTTGGTAATTCGAATGCGACCTAAATAACTGATTTTCATTAATTCTATTTTTCAAGCAACATTTTAGTCATGTAATAGTAATCATAACAATATTGTGAATACGCTTAACTAAGTACAAAATACTTATCACATTACAAAATTGTTTTTGTATGCAAATTAAAACTGTTCGAGATCTACTTTTTAAAATTTTAATTAGAGCAATTATTTATTTATTATTTTATTTATTTATTTATTTATTTATTTGGAATTGAAACAGGTTTTTAAAAGTAAGATGCAGTTGTTTTAACTAGAACTGAATTGTTTCTTCTAGATTTTTTCCAGATATGATAAAATAAGTTGAAACGCACAAAAACCTTTTCAATAAATTTCTTTAAAATGAATGAATGAAATATTAGCACGCACCTCATTGCTTTTACAAATGAAATTGTTGCATTTTGTTCCGCCGAACTAGAACAGTTAAATCTTTCGAATGCCATCTGCAAAAACACTACAACGACGACAAACATTTCTTTAAATGTAGGTCATATAGAAATACGGAATCCATTTTGGAACAGCGCCAGCCTCGATGCCACCATCTGTGACCAAGTTAGCTTTTACTCAAGAAACACTCTTTGAGTATTCCATCATCCATTTCCATTACTCAATCGATGAGAACGCTTCTCCCGAGAAACTTTCTACGATTAACTGTAAAACAGATTTTCAGCGAAATACAACACATTGTGAAACGATCAAGCTGAATCGCTTGTTTATAAGAAGAGAAAGAGACTTTGAGTGTGGAAAAAAAATGTGAAAGGAAAACAGTGCAGTATTAAAATATTCAAAAATGTTTCGTAAACGCATATAGAACAAAATATCGTCTGCCATAAAAAAGCAATGCTGATAAAAAAGAAAAAATAATGTACAGAAAAAAAAAAAAAAAACGAAATAGAATTCGCAATTCCAATAAACTATAGGGGGCACTGCAGCCACTGTCTAATGGCGGATGAAAAGGGTAAATAGACTAATAATAAGAGTAGACCGAGCTTTCTCAGACTTGCTGATGAAAAAAATTGGTTCATGGATACATCATGTGACTGGTGGAAGGCTTGGCGAAAACTTTGACAGCATGGTTGCTAGATGGCAACGTTATCTATAGTTTGGCACTCGACATGTATTTTGAGACGTAATGTGTTTTCATTATAATTTTTTTCCAGGTGCAGAGATTGAACTGTTTTTCTTTTAGTTATGCATTATTTTGATATTAGTAATTAGTTTTTGATCACAGTTTTCAGTAACTTCTATTTCATTTGGAACTTCTACGTCAGCGTTGGCGTGAACGGAATGGCGTGAACGTTTGCGTTAACGCAAAAATGTACTAAACGGTATCTTAAATTGAAATTGTAGGTAAAAATCTTACCGTTTGCCGATTCTTTTTGGACGCTTGCATCTTTAATTGCTTAGAGAGTTATTGAAATTGGCTAAAGAAAATGCACAGTACTATCTAAACGGAAAACTCACTATATTAACAAAATATTTACAACTTAGAATAACAAATTTACAAATCGGACTCCATAAAAGATCATTCTTCCGTGTTCCATCAATTCTATTTATTTTATTTCTCGCAGAAGTTGATCGTCTGCTACGTGCAACGCCCGCTGTCGCTAGGATATCCACCAGTCACATGGTTTGGTTTATGAGCAGCAAAAGGGTTGCCATAGCTCGGTCTACTATTATTATTAGTCTATGGGTAAAACAAACAAACGCCGTAACTTATAACTTGCTTTGACGCTTAGTGAATAACAGTAATTTTTCATCGTATTTGTGGGAAGCTTTCTTTTCTATTCTTCTGAAATAACATAACATCACAAACTGTCTGAAGCATGTAATCTATCCCAAAGAAAACACGTGGAATGGAATGTTTTACATTTTTCTTTAGTATTGTTAACCACCGCAAGGTAGTGTATTCGAGCTCTGGAGTTGCGAATTATTTAATTGTCAGATTTTTTAATTTATCGTCTGCTTATATTTAATTTTAAGCTACTTTGTAAACATACTTTGGCAATAGTTAAAGCTGCTGTAGTTTTTTAGAATATTAATGGCGAATATGCACAATGCCAAACATCTGTTTCAAAATGTTTTTCTATTCGAGAAGACTGGCGGCGAGGAATGTAGATGGTGCCATTTACTAATATAAAGTAACAGAGAGCAGTTGGAAACATTCTTTTTAATAGTGTAAATGCAGTGTAAGTAACTGCAAATTGATAATTTTTCTGGACAGCAAATTTTTAGAGGTATGTGAAACTGTTTTCTTTTCATATTCTTGCATTTAGTAAAAACCAATTTCAGTGATATCAGAAAGCGGACATCTTAAACTACTTTTTGAAGCTCACTTTTAGTCACGCTTTTACGTCACATGCGAGAGTGGCCATCTTTCTTTGGTGTAGCTGGTGTACATATGGCCCCCCTTTAAAGGGTGCCAATAATTATATGAGGGGCATTCCACGGTATTTTTGACATTTATGTAGAGTCCGTAACGTGACCTTTTTTGCCATAACTTTTTAATTTACTGTTTGATTAGCATATTATTTTATTTTGATCTGTTCCTACCAACACACCAGCTCAAATTAAAATAATTTGCAAATCAAACGGTAAATTAAAAAGTTATGGCAAAAAAAAAAGGTCACGTTACGGACTCTACATAATGTCAAAAATACTGTGGAATGCCTCATGAGGCAGTGAGAAGAAGAATGTAAGTGGACATTTTCAAGTTTTGAGTAAAACGCGTTTAAAGATAACCTTCCTAGGTAAGCTTTCATTGAAATTTTCATTTCCTTTTACAAAAAGAAGTATTGTATTCGCGAAAAAATTTTCACCCAAAAATCGACCTTAATTTCCATTTTGCTCACCCCCGGATGTATGTTGAGTTTTTTCTTCGACTCGACCACACGTGCATATTACCTAAGAACATATAGACCCCCGAAATATCCATTTTGACGATTTCCGAGTTAATTACAATGAGTTTTCTCGTGACGTCTGTGTGTACGTATGTATGTGCGTATGTATGTCGCATAACTCAAGAATGGTATGTCCTAGAAAGTTGAAATTTGGTACGTAGACTCCTAGTGGGGTCTAGTTGTGCACCTACCCTTTTGGTTGCATTCGGGTGTTTCTAAAGGGGTCTTTTGCACCTTTGGGGGGATCATTGTTAATTTCGATGCAAACTCAAGTGGTGTTAAATGTCTTTTTAGTGTACATTTACACTAAAAAGAATGAAATAAAAAAAATTTTGAAAAAAAAAAATAGAACCGACTTCAAAATTGCTCTAAAAAGTGAAAAATAATTTTATTCTTTAAACACCATCGATAATACTTTTAAACATAATTTTTGAAGTTGGCGCAAAAATAAAAAGTAAAATCCATTGTAACCATGCTTCGTTCATATTTTTATCAAAAAATCATCCAAAGTTAGGAACGAAACATTTATATCGTTACTCAAATATGCTGTCATCAATGCGTAATGCATGTGGTAGTGAAGAAACTGGAACTGGTTAAATTTATACTTGTAGTTGAGTTATGGCTGTGAATGATTTTATCGATCGTTTTTGCGCCAACTTCAAAAATTATGTTTCAAAGTATTATCGATGGTGTTTAAAGAATAAAATTATTTTTCACTATTTAGAGCAATTTTGAAGTCGGTTCTATTTTTTTTTCAAAAATTTTTTTTTTCTAACAACAAAAATTATTCCTCAAGCGATGCAACTTGTATCTTGCGTGATGGAAATTTTTCCAAACACACTCGGGGACAGGTGCGGGTGAAATGTGTTGTGTGTCAAATGTAGGCATACTTATTCTGAAGTTAGGGTTTGATCACACAGACACGAATCTTATAAAATGCAGTTGAACCTCGTTATAACGAACTTAAAGGGACCATTAAAATCGATTATTATAAAACGTGGTTCGCTTTATCCGAAAAACAGTAAACAGTAAGACAAGGATTGCAAAAAAGTTCATTTCAGCAGCTATTTGTTTTAAGCATGTTCGAATAAGGTTCGACTGTATTCTCAAAAATAAAAAAAACTAATGTGCTCAAAGAAAAAAAAAGGAAATAAATTTTCTTAAAAATTTGCGTAATTAACGTCCTTATATATGACGAAATTAATTTGACGAAACTAATGCTCTCAAAACTACGAAAATGATTGTTAATTTGACGAAACTAGAATGAAGAAATATTTTGTTACATGTGATGTAGGAATACTTAGACTGTGTCTGGGCTTAAAGAGCCAGTTATGTTTGTGATTTTTGCAAATAACTTTCTTTTCCTGTAATAAAATATGTCTTCAAATCTTTTGCATAGTTCTACCCTGTTTTAAAACTATTTTTGATGACTTTTTTTTAAAGAGGGTTTATATTTACCCCCAATTTTTTTCTCGGGCAGTTCTCAAAAGGTGGGAACAAACACAGACCTCAACTTTGAAGCTTCAACACCAAATAACTTTCATTTTAATTAACTCAAAAATTTTTGAGTTAAACTATAATACTGTATAGAGACAAGAATTGACATAAATTATGGAAAAAATGCTCTTAAAATGCCCTTAAAAAAATATTTTCTTTGCTAAAAGGCACAATTTTGAACATACCAAAACGTTAACTGAGCAAATGTACCATTAAAAAAAAAAATTTTTTTTAATTATTTCCTTACGTTTCAAAAAAAAATTAAAGGTATGAATCTTACACTGAATAACTTTTTTTTAATATTTTACACAAATAACAAAAGTAAAGATAGATTATTTACTTTGTAAGCGATTTTAAAAAAACGTAAGTTTGAAATTTGATACATGTCCAAAAGTTACGATCTTTACAATGCTATTATTTGAGAACTAAGTATATGATGTTTTCGTTTTAAAGGTATTTATCGATCTTCAAAATCAATTTTTAATTGTTTAAAAGTGTTTTCATAAGCTTTTATGCAGTATCTTAGAAGAAAAATGATTTTTCTTAAACATACATGTGAGATGTCCAAATGGAGTTACGATCTTTACGCCGATAATTCTGTCCGTTTATTCATAATTTTTGATGATCCACTGTCTTCTAACCTCAATAAAAAAGGTTATTATAATGTTATCTTCTTTAACCCATTGGTATTTTGAATAATTAATACGTTACACATTGAACAATACATAAATTACAGTTGAAACATGGCTGGTTATGTTCGTAACGAAAGCCATTTTGCACTAAAATCGTTAAGCAAACTTCCTTTAGCGACAACACAGTATGCAATAAGCTAAAGGTTACCAAAGGGGAATTCCAGTTTGACAAATGTAGTTTATCGTGAGCTGCACCAGTTTTGGCGACTTTATCACCTGCGCTAGCAATTTTTTTATTTTTTATTTTTTAGAGTTAAAAAAAATCGTCTGCAGTTGATTTGTAAACAAATATCAGTTGGTAATTTTCATTCTATCTTGAGATTTGAGAGATAGCAAGCCTTTTGAATTAACAACATGTTTTGAAAAAGTGCTTTGAGCAATTTAATTAAGTTCTTTTATGGAATTTGTGTTGTATATGCTTTTTGAAGTCATTATTAATTTTTAATACCTATTTGCGAAAGGATTTATTGCAAAGTTTAATGCTCACACGAGATTATGTCTCCTAGAAGTAGAACAAAAAGTGAGGTTCTGGTAGAAGTACATTCTAAGTTTGGAAAATATCTGCAGAAATGAAAGTTAATAATCCAGAGAAATACAAATGTTATTTAATAAAAGAAGCTACAAGTTTGTATAGTTATTTCCATGAAGTTTTTTTTTTTTACCTTTCATCAACTTCTTCAAAATCATTCCAAAACATTATTATATTTAAAGAGCAGTATGTATAGCCATTCAAGTACTTCATTAATATCCTCTTTATTATTAAATTTAAAAATTCAAAAAGTAGTAAATAAAATTTTTATTGGAAAAGTTAAAAATCAGATTAACAATTGTCAAAAATGGTGAAACTTACATTATGATGATGTCCAAAATCCGTTCGTTATCTACAGGACAACAATGTCCAAAATCTGTTACCTACAGACTGCTGATTTGATTTGCTAATTAACAATTTTTACAAATACCTGCTGTCTTTTCATGTTCATATATTGTGTTCTAGGTATGCATGCTGTAGAATAAAAGCAAAATTGATGTCAAATTTGAAAATTTTTGAAATTGCTCAAAGTTAACTTTTTTGTTCCCACCTTTTGAGAACTGCCCTCCTCGTGCTTTTTTAAAACCTTTCTGCAAATCGTCTTTTTTAAAATAAAATCATTGATATTAATCATTGCTAAATCAAAAACAAAAGAGGGTGCCCATATTTACATCTTTTCTTCTATGAGTGGAACAAAGAACCCTCAATTTAAGCGTTAATCTTTAAATGATGAGCATTCCAACGTTCTATAACCTTTATCCATATCTATATACAACCTCTGACAGTAAATTTCAGTGGTTAGTCCTGTAACATTAACGTAGACGAAATATTAACGAAAGCTACCTTACGATTCTTCGAAATAGTCACCTCTCATAAATATGCACCGCTGAGATCTGCTATAGAAGTCCTGGAAACTTTGCAAGAAGTTTTTACTGGAATGGAGTTCAAAGCCTTGTTATGTTTCGCTGGATGTCGCGAACATTGTCAAATCCTTTTCTTTTCAGAACGAGATTGAGTCGAGAGGGGGGATAGGAAGAAGTCTGGAGGACTGAGATCTGGTGCATGTTCAATTTGCTATGCCCCATTTTTGGCCAGGAACTGTTAAATTTATCTTTCTTTAATTCATTTCCATGTTCAAAGTTAAGAACCGACTCATTAAACAAGCATTCTGTAAAACAAGTCTTGCACGGAGCACAAACAGCGCTCAACTGAACAACGGTGGGACTTTAAGGAGTGCACAAAAAAATATAATGTGGAGGTCACATGCACCCCACCTCACCGCCTACGATACTTAAAAAAAAAAAATTAATTTGAATTTTGACATCTTGAATTCAAATTATGTTTTTCGCAATCACGAGAGTGTGTATGTAGGCGTGTGTGTTTGTGTGTGGAGGGTATGTGTGTTTGTGTGTAGGGGTATGTGTATGTGTGTAGGCATGCGTGTTTGTGTCTATGTGCTGGCATAAGTGTGTGGGTAGTTGTGTGTATGAATGTGTGTGTGGGGGGGTATGTGTATGTGTGTGTGTGGGGGGTATGTGTATGTGTGTGTAGGCATATGTGTTTGTGTCTGTGTGCAGGCATGAATGTGTAGGTAGTTGTGTGTATGTGTGTGTGCATGTGTCTGTATGTATGCGTGTGTGTATGTGTTTGTGTATGTGTGTAAGTGTTTGTGTATGAATGTGTGGGGGGTATGTGTATGTGTGTAGGCATATGTGTGTTTATGTATGTGTATGTGTGCGCGTGTGTGTGTAGTTGTGTATGTATGCGCGTGTGTGTAGGACATGGATGCAACCTGGAGACGGCTTTCGCTATAGGAGCAGCATCGTGAGGAGCCGGTCGACGGTGATGCTGCGGAGGGTAGCGGTGGGAAAATAAAATGATAGCACACCAAAAACAGTCAAATGAAAGCAATAAGCAATCGTGATTGCTCAAAAAAAAATGCACTGAGAAGTTAACTGCAAAAATATCTAAACGTATCAATTTACTAAACTGGAAATTTAATACTAACATCAGCCACTGCCAAATGTTTAATCCTAAAACCTTTAAATAAGCTATTAGGATTAAATCCCAGAATCGATATGCCTAACTAGTGTTCCATCATTTGTTAACCCCTGACAGAGCAATTAGAGCCCACGTCACCATTTCTCAAAGTTCGTATAAGCCATTAATCGCTTTTCCTCGACTTCCCCCTCTCTCGACCTCCCATGTTAACAGGTACTTTCGAACACACAACAGGGAAGAGGACGATAAGGTTTCCCCGTAGTAAAGCTGCTGGCTTGTACATTTTCCCGATAACCACGTTTTGAAATTTCCTTCCTTAAAGTATACTTTTGGCTTCTATGAAAATGTGTTTCAAAGTGGAAATGCAAGTAAAGTTTTTTTTTTTAATCAATCTGCGTAATTTGGGTGTAACAAGTTGTTAAATAACATATTTTTACTTTCTTTTACAAAAAAGGAAGTATTGTATTCGCGAAAAAAATTTCACTCAAAAATCGACCTTCATTTCTATTTTGCTCACCCCCAAATGAATGTTGGTTTTTTTTTTCGGCTCGACCACACGTGGATACTGGATATATGCCTAAGAACGTAGAGACACCCGAAATATCCATTTTGAGGACCCCTGAGTTAATTACAACGAATTCTCTCGTGATGTCCGTATGTACGTATGTATGTGCGTATGTGCATCTCGCAAAACTCAAAAACGGTATGTCCTAGAATGTTGAAATTTGGTACGTAGACTCCTAGTGGAGTCTAGTTGTGCAACTTCCCTTTTGGTTGCATTCGGATGTTCCTGAGGGGGTCTTTCGCCCCTTTTTTGGGGGGTGGGGGAATCATTGTTAATTTCGATGTAAACTCAAGTTGTAATATAATTTGTCGGGCACTTGGCGATATATCGCCAGTTTTTTGGTCGCCAAGTTTTGCCGCCAACTTGGCGACAAATTTGGCGTATTTTTTTTTTAATTTGGTTTCAGTTTGTCCACTGTTGGTGATATTTAGAGAGTAAACTATTGAATCACATTAAAATTGCCAATAATGGGGAAATGACATTAAATTGGAGTAAAAGGAAGTCATGTGATGCACACATCAGCTCGTTTAAAAATGATTTACAAGGGATTAATCTTTTTATAAACGTCAAAATCAGTGCAGGATCTAGGAAGGAGCAAGTAGGGGCCCTTTTACCCCGGGAGGCAACTTCTGAGGAGAAGGGAAAAATTCACCTTATTTTTACGTATTTTACGTTGAAATTCGATGTAAAAACGATAAAGATGGAAGGGTAAAGCGACAGTTTCAAGTTTTTGCCCCAGTTTGGAAAAATCCAAGATCCATCACTTATCAAAGTTTGTTTAAAAAACTGAACAACGCGTACATAAGTTAAATTTACAACAGAACCTCATTAATTTGGTCTGAAAGGGTATCCAGGTCGACCGAATTAATAAAAGTACGGAGTAAACAAAATAACGTATAAATTGAGTCAAGATACACAACTGCACACAGTGAATATTGCATTTTAAATTCAAGAGAATCTTTACTAATAATAAAGCTGAATGTCCCTCTGTCCGGATCTCTGTCTATCAGGATCTCTGTGACGCGCATAGCGTCTAGACCGTTCTGCCGATTTTCATGAAATTTGGCACAAAGTTAGTTTGTACCATGGGGGTGCGCACCTCGAAGCGATTTTTCGAAAATTCGATGCGGTTCTTTTTTTATTCCAATTTTAAGAACAAAATTATCTTAAGATGAACGAGTAAATTACGAAATTATCATAACGTGGAACCGTAACATGGGCACAAGCCAATGGGCGAGAAAATTCACCATACATTATTTGTAAATATACAGGCGAACCAAAAGACCTTTTAATTTTCTCCTCCGGGCAAAGTCGTGCGGGTACCACTAGTGAAATATAAAACCGCATAAGAGAAAATTATCAAAATACAAAATAAGGTCCACAAAAGTACATAATTGCGCTAATTCGCCTTTTATTTACACAATATGTGTATGTTGAAGAGGAACTTCCCCACATCTTATTCACTTTTTCCATAAATCAACTAATTTTTTAGGAGAGAATTACACACGAAATTCACAACACACCACTAACTTATTTTTCTACACACTGACACAGTTTACATGATGTGCAGCCACTTTGCCCTTTTTCGCGAATAGCGGTCGAAAAAGATACCATAAATGTTATCCCGCTATTCGGTCAGGAGTTTTTCCAGTCATGCCTTCACGACTGTCTAAAGCAGGGTTGGCCGGATTGGACCCAATTGGGTTGGACCCAATGGGTTTTTTTGAAAAAACCCATTTAAAAAAACCCATTATTTAGCCCACTTTTGGGTTTTTTTAAATTTTCTGAGAACTTTTTTTTTAAAAATAATTAATTTAAATACTTTTACAATTTAAACTTCTTTTTTATTTCTTCTTCACAATAGGCAGTGAACATAAAAAATGAATTTTGAACTTTAATAGTATTTCTTAACTCTTAAGGGCATTAAGAAATGCTTCAAAGATTTTAAATAAATACATTTAACTTTTTTCCTTCAACTGGTCAATAAGGAACTCAAATTATCTTGACTAAGTCCTGTCACGTCAGATTTTCTCAATATTTGCAGATTCTTACAGAGGATACTACTCTAGCCGAAAGGTTTTCGTATGAAATATTTTCTGCAAACCAACACGTCACAAATCTCGAATGAAGAAGGTATATTTTTCAGAAATTAACAGGTTTTACGAACGTTCGGACAGAAAACGGAATAGGATGTACAGTATTTTCATTATCTCACGAAAAAATTTAATATTTCTTACTGTGTACACAGAAATAGAAAAACAGGCAACATAAAATTCAAAGAAATGTCTTGATTAAGCTGGAATTCAGTAAAAAGGGATTTAAACTACTCGAGGTTCTACAGTAGTTTTGCATAACAAAATGAAATACAATAAAGTAAAATGCAAAAAAAAAAAAAAATGTAGTAATTGAAAACGAACAAACGAAGAATGGATTTCATCACTCGAGAAGTAACTTTGCCTTAACTGTTGGTAATCATGGAAACTAAAAAAATCTGAAACTTCACCATTCTTGAATTTTGTCGTCTTTTATACCTTTCTTCAGAAAACGCTGAATTTTTCAACTTTTTTTATCAAGACAATTTTTGTGCTTTGTCCATATACTTATGCTACAATATGCTACGAGTACCCCACCTTTCCCCTAAAAAAAGACAAAAAACCCACATTTCTTTAAAAAAAACCCAGCTTTAGTTGGGTTTTTTTGGGTTTTATTTAAAAAAACCCAAAAAAAACCTGGGTCCATGGGCTTTTTTTTTTTAAAAAACCCGGGTTTTTTCCAACCCTGGTCTAAAGCCATGTGAACTCAGGCGCTCTCATGCATCTGCGCTGTAGGCAATCGACGAAAGCCCCATTACGCAATTATAGAGAAACTAGTTATAAGTTATAGGATCCCTTTCAAGTTTTACGCAATGTAACCGCGTGGAGCATATAATTTCTTACAATGTACGGACATCGAAACAGTGGCGTAGCTAGACCCGACTTTCGGGGGGGGGGGTTACTTCTTTTATATATATATATATATATATATATATATATATATATATATATATATATATATATATATATATATATATATATATATATATATATATATGTATGTATAATCGCTTGGAATTTTTTCCTTTTCTTCCTTTTTTTTTTCTTTCTCTTCTCTCTTCTTTCTCTTTTTTTTTTGAGACTAACTTTTCGGGGGGGGTTTTGTCCCCAAAACCCCCCCCTTAGCTACGCCCCTGCATCGAAATGACTATTAGAATAAAACGAATTCCTATTTAATAAAGCTCGGATTAAAGAGGGTTTACTGCATTAATTTTATTGTTTTACACGAGTTAACAAAGTATAGCTTAAAACAATTACGTTAACAATTAATTTGCTGCTTTTATTTTCTCTTCTAGATTTTGTATCCTTCATTACTGACTTTCAAACAATCTAAAGTTTTAACTGATATTTATTTGGAAAAATCTTTAAAGAGTAATGTATAAAGGAAGGCACTGACAAATGAAGCTTTTAAAAAATAGAGAAACTTTGTGTTGGAAAATGGCCAAAGGGAATCCATTTATTTGTGGAGTTAATTTAGTAAAACTTTGGCGGCCTTGAATACAAATGTCACTTCGAAAATTTGTTCATTTATTTCCACTGTTGACATACTTAGTAAAAAGGTTTTCAAACAATATCAAAGGAAATAAATCTTACGAATACGGAACACTTATCAGTAGGACCGAGCACACATTTGAGCTTTCTATTCAATTCAAAAATTATTTTATTCGGAAAGACAGAATAAAATGTAGCATCTCTTAGATTATTTGTTTATCTATTTTACTTATTTGATTTTTAGAGTACTTTTTTAAACGAGCTGATGTGTGCATCACATGACTTCCTTTTACTCCAATTTAATGTCATTTTCCCATTATTGGCAATTTCAATGTGATTCAATAGTTTACTCTCTAAACATCACGAAAAGTGGCCAAATCAAAACCAGATTTTAAAGTTTAAAAAAAAAATCGTTAAATTTGCCGCCAAGTTGGCGACAAAAGTTGGCGAACAAAAGACTGGCGATATATCGCCAAGTGTCCGCCAAATTATAACACCACTTGAGTTTACATCGAAATTAACAATGATTTCCCTCTACAAAGGGGCAAAAGACCCTCCGAATGCAACCAAAAGGGAAGGTGCACAACTAGACCCCACTAGGAGTCCACGTACCAAATTTAAACTTTCTAGGACATACCGTTTTTGTGTTATGTGAGATACATACACACATACATACGTACATACAGACGTGACGAGAAAATTCGTTGTCATTAACTCGGGGATCGTCAAAATGGATATTTCGGGTGTCTGTACGTTCTTAGACATATATCCACGTGTGGTCGAGTCGAAAAAAAAAAACAACTTTCATTCAGGGGTGAGCAAAATAGAAATTAAGGCCGATTTTTGAGTGAAAATTTTTTCGCGAATACAATACTTCCTTTTTTGTAAAAGGAAGTAAAAATGCAATAAAATCAGTTATAATATAATATGCAATACTGTTATTAATGCAGACGTGGTATTTATAAATCAAAATAAAGATACTTTTTTTTAATAAATTAAGAATAAATCAAAACAAAGAATTCCTTTTTAAAGAAGAAAACAAACTTTTTTTTAAAATTACTTTGATGAAGTAGCCTTGGTTTTCTCTGAAGTAAAAATGTTTTTATGACAACTTTTCTTGCTTGTCTCATAAAAGTCAGTGCAATTTTCATCAAAACTTGTTTCGTGATCGTATCCTACAAAGAATAGGGGAGGGTGACCCAAAGCGGGTAGGTCGCCCAAAGCGGGTAGGCCTTCGGCGATGCATACGTATGCCGTGTTTACATGAACACCCCGGAGTTTTAATCAGTCCCAGCGAAGCAGCAGTGAAGCGGCAGGGCGCAACCAGGCTTGAAATGAAAAAAAATTATACATTTCTAAAAAGAATTGTTTCGTAGTTTGTGATTAATCGAAGACCAACTTATTTTTTTGATTGTCAATAATATTAAGTTATTCTGACACCATCCATCTACAAACTACGATAGTCATTTCGCTTGTTTCTTTTTTAAGGTTATAATTATTAAAATAAAAAACGTGCCTTTGGGCAAAGCAGGTCGGACAAAGCGGGTATAGGATTTAATCATATATTTATTTCTAATTTCTTGACTCGTTTGCTGACCTAGATTTTCTCTTTCAATAGGATAAGTATAACTTTAAAAAGTTATTTTTAGGATGGCAATTAATTAGTCTATTAATTTAATCAGTTATTTCTTTATGTTTTACAAACAAATGTGTTGGCTTTAAATTGGATAAGTAGAACTGTTTTACATTTTTTTTATATAATGGCAGGTAGCTAGTCAATTATTATAATCACTGATAATTTAATATTTGATTGGCAAATGTACCAAACCACAATTAGTTCAGCTTACCCGCTTTGGGCTCCCTGGTAGGGCAAAGCGGGTTTTTCAAATGTTTGTAAAGTTTGATAATAAATAAATATTGGGTTTGAAATAAAGCAAAAATCACTCTTTATTTTGAAGTTCAAGAACATTGCTAGGAAATAAAACCAAAATTGTTGCGATAAAAATCCAAAAACTACAATTTTCGAGCGTTTTTCGAAAACCTACCAGCTTTGGGCCACCCTCCCCTACATTTTAAGCAGGGCTGCGGAGTCGGATTGAAAATGACCAACTCGTACCCCGGAAAGTTTAGAATTTCGACTCCGACTCTCTTACCCCAAAATTAGTCCGACTCCATGACTCCAACTTTTACTCTGCAGCACTAGCAGAGTTTATTACTCGGAAGGACAATGACCGACTCCGACACTGAATTCTAGATCTTTCTTCCCCTGACTCAAACTCATTTTTCCCAAAATCTGATCAACTCCGACTCCGCAGCCCTTATTTTTAGCTGCGTTATTAATACTTCAAAAACTGGTCATAAAACTAAGTACTCGTTTAGTAGCACTAATATTTGACTAAAAAATTGGAGAAAAATACTGTTAATTTCGGACCAAAAAGTGAGTAAACCGGGACAGGTACTGAAAATTCGGGTCGTATCGTCATCTAAGTTAATTATTAGAAAACGTATATTTTTACTTCTTTTTTTAAAAAAAGGAAGTATTATATTCGCGAAAAAATTTTCACTAAAAATTCGGCCTTAATTTCCATTTTGCTCACCCCCGAATTAATGTGGAGTTTTTTTTTTTTTTTTTTCAATCCGACCACACGCGGATAAGTGCCTAAGAACGTATAAACAACCGAAATATCAATTTTGACATTCCCCGAGCTAATTACAACTTTTCTCGTGACGGCCGTATGTGCGTATCCGTATGTGCGTATGGCGGAAGTGCGTATGTGTGGATATTCGCATGTGCGTATGTATGTCGCATAACTAGAGAGCGGTAAGTCCTAGAAAGTTGAAATTTGGTACGTAGACTCCTAGTGGGGTCTAGTTGTGCACCTCCCCTTTTGGTTGCATTCGGGTGTTTCTAAAGGGGTCTTTTGCCAATTTTTTGGGGGAAATCATTGTTAATTTCGATGGGTACTCAAGTAGTGTTATAATTTGGCGGACACTTGGGGATATATCGCCAGTTTTTTAGTCGCCAAGTTTTGTCGCCAACTTAGCGACAAATTTGGCGATTCCTTTTTTTTTTTAATCTGGTTTCAATTTGGCCACTGTTGGTGATATTTAGAGAGTAAACTATTGAATCACATTAAAATTGCCCATAATGGAAAAATGACATTAAATTGGAGTAAAAGGAAGTCATGTGATGCACACATCAGCTTGTTTTAATTAATTAAATGTTCAGTTGGACTTAAAAAAATCCTGGTGTCATTTGATGCAATGAAAGAAAAAGAATACTCTCCCAACGACGTTTACCTATAGCAACTAAAATTAGAAACATAATAACAAATAGGAAGAAACCTAAGATATAATTAAATTAAAGCGCAATCATAATTAATGAGAATTAGCAGTTTCTTTTTTTTTCTTCAGACTAATCAAAGCAAGTTCATCACAAACTAATACTGAGACTGTTTTTCAGTACGCACGAAAATAAATCTTCGACTTCTTGTTTATTATTTCAAAAGTACTTTTTTTTACTAAAATTTTCAAAACTAGTCCTTTAATTAAATTTTAAGCTACTGCTAATGAGGAGCAACTTCTAATGAGGAGCAAGGCGTCATATTTCAATGAACTCTGTACCGTAATATCTTTAAATTAGATTTTTTTTTTATCTGTGCATAATACCCATCAAGGGAAAAAATATGTTCTTATTTTCTCAAATTATTTCCAAGCTGATAGTCATTTCACTTTTCCTTTTTCAAATCACCTTTATAACTTATATTTTAATTAGCAAATTTATTTTTATTTTATTAAATAAAAAAGCATTCAAATTTTGTAAGGACAGAAATATATATTGAGTCGGTTTTTTTATAAAAGAACTAGCAGTACCCGCACAGCGCTGTCCGTGCTAAGATTTTAAAGTCCCTTGAATAAATACAAAAAAAAAAAAAACTTTGATGTAAAAAAAATATCATTTTTCTGTAACTAAAATGCGCAAACACTCTCCAAAAAACATCATAAACGTTTCGTTGTGAAATCTTCCTTCTTTATCTTCTTTACTAATAACTAGTGGCACCCGTACGGCTTCGCCCGTAATAGAAAAATTAAAGGTCTTTTGGTTTGCCCGTATATTTACAAATAATGTATGGTGAATTTTCTCGCCAATTGGCTTGTACCGACGTTACAGTTCCACGTTATGATAATTTCGTATCTCGCCAATTGACTTGTGCCCATGTTACGGTTCCACGTTATGATAATTTCGTAACTTATGATAGTTTTTTTCTTAAAATTGGAATAAAAAAAGAACCACATCGAATTTTCGAAAAATCGCTTCGAGGTGCACACCCCCATGCTACATACTAACTTTGTTCCAAATTTCATGAAAATCGGCCGAACGGTTTAGGCGTTATGCTCGTCACAGACATCCTACAGACATCCTACAGACATCCAGACATCCTCCGGACAGAGAGACTTTCTGCTTTATTATTAGTAACTAGTGGTACCCGCACGGCTTCGCCCGTAACAGAAAAATTAAAAGGTCTTTTGGTTCGCCTGTATTTACAAATAATGTATTGTGAATTTTCTCGTCAATTGGCTTGTACTCATGTTACGGTTACACGTTATGATAATTTCGTATCTCGCCAATTGGCTTGTGCCCATGTTACGGTTACACGTTATGGTAATTTCGTAATTTAACCATCTTATGATAGTTTTGTTCTTAAATTTGGAATAGAAAAAGAACCACATCGAATTTTCGAAAAATCGCTTCGAGGTGCACACCCCCTATGCTACATACTAACTTCGTGCCAAATTCCATGAAAATCGGCCGAACGGTTTAGGCGCTATGCGCGTCACAGACATCCTACAGACATCCTACAGATATCCTACAGACATCCAGACATCCTCCGGACAGAGAGACGTTCAGCTTTATTATTAGTAAAGATAAAGCTGAAAGTCTCTCTGTCCGGAGGATGTCTGGATCTCTGTGACGCGCGTAGCGCCTAGACCGTTCGGCCGATTTTCATGAAATTTTGCACAAAGTTAGTTTGTAGCATGGGGGTGTGCACCTCCAAGCGATTTTTCGAAAATTCGATTTTCTTCTCTTTCTATTTCAATTTTAAGAACATTTTCCGGAGCAAAATTATCATAAGATGGACGAGTCAATTACGAAATTATCATGACGTGGAATGGGAGAGCGATTAAACCTAGCCAATATGCGAGAAATTCGTCATCCATTATTTGTAAATATACAGGCGAGCCGAATGACCTTTTAATTTTCAACTACGGGCAAAGCCGTGCGGGTACCACTAGTTACTAATAATAAAGCTGAAAGTCTCCCTGTCTGGATATCTGCACATCTGAATCTCTTTCTGGGTGACTGTGACGCGCATAGCGCTTAGACCGTTCGGCCTATTTTCATGAAATTTGGCACAAAGGTAGTTTGTAGCATGGGGGTGTGCACCTTGAAGCGATTTTTCGAAAAATTGATTTTGTTCTTTTTCTATTCCAATTTTAAGAAAGTTTTACCGAAAACAAATTATCACAACCTGGAAAAGCAAATTACGAAATTATCACAACGTGGAACCGTAACATTGGCAAGTAAATGAACAATAGCAGATTGGCGGGAAAATTCGTCATCCATTAATTGTAAGTATACAGGCGAACCAAATGATCTTTTAATTTTTCAATTACGGGCAAAGCCGTGCGGGTACAACTAGTCTAAAATAATTCTCTAACACATCAAATCACGTTAACAGCTGCTTTAAAACGCGAAATAATCCACCAACTCCATCCTAATGGGTTATACCTAGATGTGTTAGCAGGCGTCATTTCGACCCTTGTTGAAAAAAAAATAAATGCAGATACATTTATGGTTGCTGAAACGAAGCAGAAATTCAAAAATGCCACTTGAAGGAACATATCATTGCAAGAAATTGAACTATTCATCAGTATATTTAGTAAATTACCGCCCATTAGCCAGGGCTAAAGCAGAAATACATGAAATACACCGCCAGCTCAGTCATTTCCAGCCCAGGACTGCAGTTTCGTGCTTATTAACAGGCTAATTTCGTGCTAATTCATGTACCTCTGCTTTAGCCCTGGCTAATGGGCCGGTAATTTACTGAATATACCATCTTCAATCTTCGAGTTGAACCGAACCATTGCTTCGGTCCCTCGTCTGGTCTGCGCTAATTCTATATTAGCTACCAGTTTGTTTGGCACTCTTGGCTTCCTTAAGAGGTTTTCCATCTCCAGCTCAGTCACTTTCCTATGCCGGGCTGATGAGTGCTAATAAGCACGAAACTGCAGTCCTCGGCTGGAAATGACTGAGCTGTCGGTGTATTTCATGTATTTATCAGTGTTGCCAGATTGGGGGAAATTTCCCCATTTTAGGGAAATCGTGTGCTCTCTGGGGAAATTTTGGGGAAATGGGTTTTGAGGGGAATTCCTTGGGGGGAAAAATATTTCTTGGGGAAAACCCGGGGAAAAAAATCTTTTGAAAAAAGCATTTTTTTTCGTATTTAAATTCGGTGTATTTCATGTATTAAATTCGCTTATTTACATCTGGTAGTGAAATTGTGGTTGCGCTCGATGAGCGACTGGTAGCTCACCAGTTAAAATAACGACGTCACCTCCAACGCTTTAGCATTAGCTTCCGTCACTAGCTGTCTCGTGACGATCAACCGGTTGAGCTCGTCGAACGTAAGCTGTTTGTATCAAACAGCGTTGGTTTAGCTTTTCTCAATTTTATGGAATTCGCATTTCACATTATGTGGAATATTATGTTCCGGAATTCGCATTAAGTAATTAGTTGATACGTGAAACGGGTTAAAATAAGTGAGTGTGATGAAGAGTGTTCTTGGATAAATTTTTAAAGTTTATAGTTCAATATATGAGTATAATTTATATGTACTATATATATGAGTAAAAGTCCTTTCTTGATGCAGGCGCTCGTATAATGATTAGAAAAAAAAAGCGAAAATGAAAAAAAAAAAAAAAAGTTGGGGAATTTTAGAAGAAAATTTGGTTGTTTGGGGAAAAAATATTTTTTCAAGAGAAAAAATTACCGTGGGAAGTCGATTCATTTTGTAAAAATATTAGTGGAAAAATAATTTTTGAATTTGGGGAATTTTGTTAGAAAACATCGCTTTTTGGGGGGAAAGTCAGAAGGGAAATGGGGAAATCTGGATTTGACCATCTGGCAACACTGCTTTAATTACCCAGAAAACTAACTCGCTTCATTCAGACACACTTCTAAAAGGATTTAACAACAATGACTAAAAGCTCAGAAGACGAAATCATGCTCACCTTCTCAAGTCATAATGAAATTTTCTTAGAAGAATGATGCTCACGCTTTGTCTTCGTGATCCAATTTCCAAATGTAACGAAGCCATTAAAAATAAACATTTTAGCTGCTTCTGCTTTTAGCTATTGCTTGTATTCCATCTATTTTCCCAAAAGCTCTGTTGGGGGAAAAAAATGGTTCCATTAAGTAAAGTAAATGGCTATGCATATAATCGTGTTGTGCTTTGGTAACGGACAAGTAAAGTTCGATGCATATTTGTGTTATTCTTTCTATGATGATTGTTATTCGTTTTGTATCTATCGATCTAAGGCCTAATGTTTCGTGCGAGGAAGGGCGAAGTGTGGAAAGTTCGGCGTATATACGGTGCGAAGTTCAACAACGAAGGACAAAAAATCAGCAAATGAAAGCAAATGAATAATATGTAAAAGTCAAAAAGCTCTTTTTCGGGAAGTCTTTTCAGCTATAAGCTTTTTTTCTTGATAAGCAAATCCGCAAAAAAAAGAAAGAAAGAAAAAAGAACAGAAAAAAAGAAAAAGCAAGAGGAAAGGAAATAAAAAAAAGGAGAAAGGAAGAAGAAAGGAAAGAAAGAATTAAAAAACTAAGAAAAGAAAACAAAAGAATGAAAGAAAAAGAAAGAATGAAAGATTTTTTTTTTTTTTTTGTTCTGGTTTTCCTTTAGTACGTTCCCGCGATGTTCACAGCCCAGTACACACTGTGCCGCTCTAAATCAAAGCGCCAAAATTAAAGGTAGTTTGCTCTTTAAAAATATATATATAGTATATAGATATTGTTACGCGTTCTCTGATTTTACCATTTGGACATTTATAATTAAGTATTCAGCATTATTTTTAACCCTCCTTATATGTCTCATTGTGTAGTTGAGGACTTTTAGTTTTTGTCGATCGCATTCAATGCGAAAATGTTAAGTCATCCGTTTTGATTCAAGAGACTCATAAAAATTATCATTAGTTTTCAGCTGTGTCTTGAGTTAATGAATATTTTAGAAAATAAAATCGGTCTAAAGAATTAATTACGGACGTTTTGGACATCGATAAAACATCCGTAATAGACAGAAATATACAGAAAATTTTCAAAGGTAAATTCTTTAAAAAGTCCGTAAATGTTACATATTTTAAATTCGGAAAATTTACAATATTTGTAACCTATCCTAATACTTTGGCGGTAATTATCTGGTATTGTCTGATAAATTAATTTTTAAGTACTTTAATATTTTATTTTTTTCTGATTATTTATGTTATTTATTGTAAACATAATTTTAGTAACCGCTAAATTATTGCTAATCACAGATATTTTAGAAAACTACTATTAGTACAATGCTCTCATTTTATTATTCGGTATTCAGTTCGTCCCCCTTCCCAAAAATTTGAATTTCGGGTGACCCTGACTATTGGCAGTCACAAATAAATATGAATCAATAGATTATTAATTGCAAAAAACATACTTACTGACATGATTTAAAGACTGCTAAGAGAAAAATGGTCCCTAAACAAGCTTCATAACTGAACATTTTATATATCATGGCTTTTACCAATTTTGCGGTGTGTGACTTACTTCTAATAAGAAAATTTGTATTTTCAAGAAATGATTTCTTAAACCTAAGAAATTAAAATTATCTGCTTTGATTAGAAAAGGGATTACCTCTATCAAACATTATGCCCTTCCCCCTTCATTTTTTTACCTGCTCAGCAGGCCAAGTTGCAATCGGTTCCAGTTGAATTTTCCTCCTATATATATACTAGCGCACTAAACTCCTGTTTCTTTTTTTTTTTTTTACTAACAAGCTATTTAATATTTTTTCCCCCAGTGATATGCGCCCCTAGGCTAGGGCCTAGGGGATGGCGTAATGAGTAATCCTGGCATGTTCATAGAAGAGGTAAACGCACTTAGCAGTAGCCATAGTGAGGCATATTTTGTGGCTTTTTTAAACTGTGGGGCTACAATATTAATTACCATATTTGAAACTCAATGAGCATATTATAGCCCTACTCTTCCTCAATCATCCTTTTTTCCTTTTTTTTAATGCCAGAATGTCAATTATTCAATTTTTTCCGAAACCTGAAATTTGATCCATCAGTGGCCATTGTACATGAGTTAGTAGTGGCTATATTGTTGTTTAGAAGTGGCCACCGGGACTAGATCACACAATAATATTACACTAGAAATGAGGCAATTATTATGTTAAGGTATTACAACTTATTAAAAGTAAAATCGAGTTGATATATGAAAAACCTTCTTGATTCAGTAGTGGCCACTTTTGAATTTCCTAACATTTTTGGTACCAGTAGTGGCCACATAAGCTGTCAGCCGAGAAAACAACTATTTGTTGTTGAAAACGTTCCAAACATGATTTTTCACATTTCAGAACATGGTTATAGCTCTAAAAATATTAATTTGAGCATTGTTCTATCTTTACTAATAATAAAGCTGAAAGTCTCTCTGTCCGGAGGATGTCTGGATGTCTGTAGGATATCTGTAGGATGTCTGTGACGCACATAGCGCCTATATCGTTCGGCCGATTTTCATAAAATTTGGCACAAAGTTAGTTTGTAGCATAAGGGTGTGCATCTCGAAGCGATTTTTCGAAAATTCGATGTGGTTCTTTTTCTATTCCAATTTTAAGAACAGAATTATCAGAAGATGGACGAGTAAATTACGAAATTATCATAACGTGGAACCGTAACATGGGCACAAGCCAATTGGCGAGAAAATTCACCATACATTATTTGTAAATATACAGGCGAACCAAAAGAACTTTTAATTTTTCTATTACGGGCAAAGCCGTGTGGGTACCACTAGTTCGTAATACAACACAATGTTTTTATACCTCGTTATGGAGAAGCGTTAGAAGACAGCTGAAAAAACATGGACAATCCAGACGATCATTACTAAATACAGTAAAACCTGTAAAGTTGACCACCTTTGTAAGTTGACCACCTGTCTATGTTGACCGCGTTTGTCAGGAATGGAATTAGTCCTATCTCATATAATAAAGGAAAACCTCTGTAACTTGACCACCTCTCTATCTTGACCACCTGTCTATCTTGAACACTAATGTATGCCAAATTTGGTTTGAAATATTGTAAAAAACCCTTTGTAAGTTGACCACTTGGTTTATTTTTTTAAACTTTCTTTACAAAATTATTTTATTATATTATTTATTTATTTATTTATTTATTATTATTATTATTTTGATAGCTTTCCAAAAATGTTTTGAATGCTTTGATGAGAGACTAGCATTTTACTAACTAACCAGCAGCATAAAGCTTATGCTGCTCTTTATTCTCCAAACTTGTTTTTCATTTGTTGTTCTATTTGAGATAGCTTTTTGTACTCTGTTCAATGAAAATTAGGTGTCAGTAAAAAAGTTCAAAGTCTTTTCTTTCAGTTGAAATATGTTGCGGCAATACAGGAATTGTGCTAAAAAGAGCAGGCCAGGATCTATACATTTTGGGCCCCCCTGCAACAAAATATGTAGGGGCGCTCCTTAGTGGCCAGCAGTGTTTATTTGTAAAGTGAATAAGTTTTAGTGCTAATTTTTTTTCTATTTTTTCTTCAATTTCTAGGACCGTTAGCCCCTTTAAGGACACGGGCCCCTTGCTCTGCATGTACTCAGATCTGGGCCTGCTAATGAGTAAAGTGACATGTTTCTGGTGCAAGGGATTAAGAGATAGGACATTTTAATTTTGCCTTTATGAACTGGGAGAATCGCGCTTATTGCTCTTTGTGCTATAATTTGTACAAAAAAGGCTTGAAAAAGAAAGTTAGTTGAACTTGAGTTTAATAAAAAGTATGAAATATTACATTAAAATTAATTGAAAATGGAGAAAGCCAGAGAAAATTAGCCGGCACATATGGAATTTCTAAAACTGCAGTGTCTAATATAGTTGAAAACAAGGAAAAAAATAACAAAATTATTTGAATAATATTTTTAATTATTGTTTCACTTTCAATAATGTTAAACAATGAAAGTGAGTTGAACAGAAAGAATAAGGGTGAATTACTCAAAAAATGAAAACATGGTGCTAGAAATGACAAAAAAAAAAAAAAAAAAAAAAAAAAACATTACCACCCTTTATAAGTTGACCACCTGTCTAAGTTGACCACCAAAGTACTGCACCGCGAGTGGTCAACTTACACAGGTTTCACTGTAATTTATAACAATTTTCCATGATGCTCTACCTACTCCTCCTTGAGTTGCTCACTACAATATAGCCTGAACTTTTTCCCTGCAAAATTTGAATCCATTGGGGATTCAAATTTTGGACCTGGAATCCTTATTTTTCAAATATAAAACTTAAAGTGGCTACTACTGGTGCGTTTACCTTATTTAGAAAATAGTTAGATCCCATGGTTTTCCAGCATGCTCTTTCAGAAAAGAATGAAATATCGGAAACGACCAGATTTCACGAACTCTCTTCCCCCTCCCTTAAATGAGTGACATCATGTGTAGACGACCTCTAACTAAAAATTTTGTACAATAAAATGTTTCATTTTTGGTGATTTTCCGGAAGAAAACATTAATACTTCAAAATTTAGAAATTGCATCTCAATAACATTTCAGTAGCAAATCTTTACATTCTCAAAAAATCATGTAAAAGCATTAATTTGCTGATTTTTCCTCGAAGCTGTATAAAAAAATAATAATGAAAAATTCTTATAATAAATGCCCTTAGTCCGCACTTGGCAAACTGAAATGTGTCTATCCGAGGTCATTTTCACAAAAGCGTTGCCACGCACCCGAACGTTAGTCTCTAGGAAGCGTGTCCCAAATTTCTGTATCTCAGAGCCAGAGGTACGTTAATCACACTATGGTAATTTTACAGGAGAGAGGAAAACCTTTTTTCTGGCGCATGCAAAAGATGCGACACGCGCTGTTTTAACCCTGGTAAAAAATTGAAAAGGATTTTTTTTTTTTTTTTTTTTTTTTTTTTGAGCAATCACGGTTGCTTATTGTTCTTACTTGACAGTTTTGATGTGCTATGATTTTATTTTCCCGCCAGCACCATCTGCAGCACCACCGTCCCACATACGCATACATACAGACACCTACACATACACACACACAAACACATACGCATATACACACAACTACCCACACATACACAACCCCCCATACATGTACACATCTACCCACACGTACACATACCCCCCACACACAAAAAAAACATACCCCCTCCACATACACAAACACAAACGCCTACATACAGACACACACTCGTGATTGCGAAAAACATAATTTGAATTACAGATGTCAAAGTTCAAATTAATTTTTTTTAAAGAATTTACATGGCTCGACGCAGAATAGGCTTCTACATACAGTACACTAATAAACGAAAAACCGCAATTTTTGATCAAACGTCAGTCTCGCTCTGAGGTACAGGGTTGTGCCTTTACGTCGTGGTATTTTTCTTTTACTTTTCATGCACAAAGATATTTATTCAATTCTAATTGTAACGATGTCTAGAGCATGCACATTTTGCATCAGGGCGTCTTTTGTACCCGTAACATGAACCATAGCATATCGCTGTTCTGGTGGAACATTGACGTAACTGCAAAATTGATTGGAAATGAGTTATTGTCGTCACTGGGTCCGAACGTATTCGGAGGAACACTGACAGATTTGTTTTTCACCTTCTAGCCACCAGGGGTAAAAGTTGAAACTCAACTATGCTTCATAGCAGTATGAAGTAATGAATAAAATAATTTGTATAACAACCTCGATATCTCGAATCTCTCTGGACGAAAAAATCGAGACCTCGAGTTATCAAGGTTTTAAAAAAATAACACTAAGAACTCTCACAAGTACACACACGTACGCTATACGCATTTATATATGTACTATGAGACCACTTTCAATTGCGATCAATAAAGTAGTCTTCAATATTTTACTAGATTTGAAATTTTATAATTGTCGAAAGTGTACAGGAGGAGATTTTGAAATGAACAACAATTTCAACTTGGTTTTTCACCTAAAAATTAAAAATTCTTATCTTAAACAAGTAGCTCCCCACATTCAAAACGTTTTCAGCAGCCATTTTGTAGGAGTTAAAAAAGCAGAATGATGAAAATGAGGAACGCATTTTCCGTTTTCACTTGAAAACTGACGGGAGGAAAATCGACCCCCTTTCCTCAAAGTGGACAACATGTTCGAGAGAAATGCACATTCTAGATTCTAAACTTTGGGGAGAACACAGCACCCTTTTCATACCAACACTCCCCTATTATCTTGTTTCAATCTCCTATTCACAAAATTTCCAAGAAGAGATGTGAAAACGTTATGCAATTGTCCCTGGAACTGGTTTTACTACAAAAATTGCCTAAGAAAAACGACAACTGAAACTTGCTTCTGTGCAAAAATTTCCACATTTCAAGGGTTTCGAAAAATAAATTTCGAGATAACTATGGAAAATAAAGGGGTTTTATAGAAAATGCAGGGGAAATTTTTTTTCAAGGCATCAAGGGTTTCGAGATAAGGAGGTTCGAGATATCAAGGTTCGACATATTTAGTTCTCTTGTAAAATTACACTTTTTGCAGTTGCCTCAATGTTCCACCGAAACAGCGATATGCTCTCTTTAAAACCAAAACTTTTGGAATCGCACTACAGTGAAACCTACCTGTCTATAACAATATATATATATATATATATATATATATATATATATATATATATATATATATATATATATATATATACTGGCTGTTTTTGGCGTTACGGTGATTTTATTTTCCCACCAGCACCCTCTGCCAGCATCACCGTCGCGTCGACCGGACTCACAATGCTGCTCCTCTAGCGAAAACCGTCTCCAGGTTACGTCATATCCTACACACACACGCATTCATACACACACACTCACACACACATACACACACACGCATGCATACACACACACATACCCACACACTCATGCGTGCAACCAGACACAGGCCTACACACATACACGGCTGCACACAGACACAAACACACGCACCTACACACACACATACACATATCTACACACACACATGCCTGCACACAGACACAAACACACACGCCTACATACACGTATACCCCCCCCCACACACACACATGCCTGCACACACGCAGAAAAACACGTGATTGCGAAGAACATAATTTGAATTCAAGATCTCAAAATTCAATTTTTTTTTTTTTTTTTTTTTTGCCTCAGTAAAATGCCAGCATGAATAATCAAACTGTTTATAACGATAACCTATCTATTACGATAGTTTTTTTTTTTTTTTGTCGCAACAGTACTGTTGTAGCCAGGTTTTACCGTATTTCAAACCCTCAGCTCACTCACCAATAAATTATCGCAATCGATTCCACCAACTGCTTTTGTATCATTTGTAAGTCTTTGGCGGCGAAATTAAGGCTTAAGTAACGACTCTTCTCATTGCGCCTTATCGTTAATCATGATCACTCGTTAATTTATCTCCCGATGCCTCCTTTGTTAACTGCCAAACGGCCATCATCCCCGGATGAGGTCTTTTCATTAGCTCAGATTGTTATTGGAAAGCGATCAGTTCGGGCTGCCTGTCGAGAGCATTGTTTTTCTGACAAAATCCGTCAGAAGTTTTTTTTTTTTTTTTTTTTTAAATGCACCAATGTACACTGATTTAAGGCGGATATATTTATGATGTAATAGGTAAGTAGATGTTAAGTTGGAAAAATAACCAATGTTACTAAGTTGCCTCCTTCAAATTCAATGTCCACTGTGTTACTATTTTACTTCCTTTTAGAAAAAAGGAAGTATTGTACTCGCAAAAAACGTTTCACCCAAAAATATGTCTTAATTTCCAATTTTCTCACCCCCGAATGAATGTTGAGTTCTTTTTTTAGACCCGACCACACGTGGATATATGCCTAGGAACGTACAGACACCCGAAATATCCATTTTGACGACCCCCGAGTTAATTACAACGAATTTTCTCGTGACGTCCGTATGTACGTATGTATGTGCGTATATATGTCACATAACTCAAGAACGGTATGTCTTAGAAAGTTGAAATTTTGTACGTAGACTCCTAGTGGGGTCTCGTTGTGCACCTTCCCTTTTGGTTGCATTCGGATTTTCCTAAGGAGATATTTTGCCCCTTTTGGGGGGAAATAATTGTTAATTTCGATGTCAAATCAAGTAGTGTTATAATTTGTCGGACACTTGGCGACAAATATCGCCAGTCTTTTGGTCACCACGTTTTTTTTGCCAACTTGGCGACAAATTTGGCGATTTTATTTTTAAATCTGGTTTTAATTTGGCCCTTGTTGGTGATATTTAGAGAGTAAACAATTGAATCACATTAAAATTGCCAATAATGGTGAAATGACATAAAATTGGAGTAAAAGGAAGTCATGTGATGCACACATCAGTTCGTTTACTAATAACTATTCAACAATCAAGAATAAAACTAACTAGTAATTTTTAGCCCAATAGAATACAATAATAGTGAACTAAATGCTGACCCGAAATAAAATCAACAGAAAGAATAAATACATAGTAAAGATTCATTTTTTCACTTTCGTATACTTGTGCCCCAAAGAAATGACGCATGAACTGGAAGCGGAAACGGATCACTTAGTTTTGCAATAGGTAGGATTAGAACCGCTATAAAGATAGGCCGACGCATCAGCTTAAATTTAACCATTTTGGATCGGATTTTTCATTGTTGCTTAGCTGAGGGTTACTACAGCAAAGTTTCGTGTTTCGTCATTTTTGCCGTAAATAATATTTTATTTAATGAACAATTAACATCTGTGTGCGTGTGTGTGCAGCCAATAATCGCTCGCAGTGGGCAATCACCAAACGCGATAACTCGCCAGAAAAAACAACCACTCAAAATCAAATTGAGAACTTTAAATAGTTGTACTTCAATAAAACTAATGACTTTTATATACCTGAAGTTTTAAGAAGCTAATCAGTTTGCATACAAGCATTCAAATTATAATAGATAAAACATCAGACATTCAAAACAAGAGATAGAAGTTGTTAGCATATACGTATTTACATTTTGAATGGATTACTTTCGAATTAAGTAGAATTTAAAAAACCAGAGTTATCGAGTGTTATAAACATTTACTCAAGTAAAGTGGGAAAAAAATGTATGGTTGCTTATGGTAAACAATTAAATCTATCGCCTTGAATGAGCAAAAAATGTATCTTCAAACAAAGTAATTTAACTTCTTAATGAAGTTTTTTGCCAAATTCTGATTATTACAATATGCTAGCTAGTTGTACTCATGTTTAGAATAGCAGAGCATTAAAATAACTAGAGACGTACCGAGTAGCACTTTGGCCGAGTAGCCGAGTTACCAAGTACCAATTATGTTTTATGAAGAACCACCGACACACATGTGATGAATTTTGAACTTATTGGAATAGCAGTATAGACCTCCTTGTCCAAATAATAGTTTTTAAAACTAAATTCCTGCTGAAATTCAATTTACGTATTATATAAACAATTTTGTTTGTGTCAAAAATTTTACAAAAAAATTATTTTTAAAATTAAAAATAAATACATAAAACGTATGATTAATCAAGTTGGAATTAAAACAAATTTATACCAATCAATTATAGTTTTAGTCCGCCAAACATAAATAATTTTAATACAACAAATGTGCAGGAACACTGCAGACCATGTGTTTCTGCCCCCCCCCCCGTTACAAGGAACGTCTTTTTCAGCGCATAACATGTGAGCTCAAGAATGTGAAGACATTCGACAAAAAAAAATCTGACTTTTGTCGGATGCCTTTAAATCCACGAGCTCCCATGCTGTGCATTGAAAAAGGAATTCCTTGTGATGCCAAAACACGCGTCTGCAGTGTTCCTGCACTGTGCTTTTAACGTTGTTTTATTTCCTTTTATTTTTTAAGCAAAGGTATTTTCATAATTTTTTATAACTAATTTTTGTTTGTAACAAAAATCCATTTTTAATATAAAAATTCCATATTTTCTATACTTTTTTTTGCATAATTTTACATAAATAAGTTTTATCAACTTTGGGGACATTAAAATAAAGATTTAGTCCATTGAAGCATTACAAACTTCATTATTCTCAAAATTTAAAAATTGACTTATAAATTTTAATTGTAAATGATTGCAGAATATAATGCTTGCTCTTTTTTCTTTAAATTTTAGTATCTGCCTTGGACAATATTCAATTTTTTGCAATTACTCGGTATTGGCCGAGTATCTGATCAGAATTTGGCCGAGTACCGAGTAGTTACCGAGTACTCGGTACGTCTCTAAAAATAACATAAATACCTTGGACAAGGGCACCTCTTACGAACTTATTTTCCATTGAAATTATGCTGAATTGAACAAAAAAGGTCAGCAATAGAGTATGTAGACTTTAAAAGTATACTAGCATACTCTTTTGCAGCTCATTTTGTTTGGACGTAGTACCAGACATTTGGAATTAGCAACTTGTCGAGAACTGTTTCCTGCTCTTGCTGTTTCATTTAGAAATTGTCAACTGATAGCAGCATTTCTCATTTGAATTGAATCGTTTTTATCGTTCAATTTCAAACTCCGATTGATTGAATTGATTGATTGAAAGAGTTGAGTGGTTTTTGCCTGTCCTACGAGAGGAGGCTTGTACCACGGCAGGAAAAAAGGGGAGGAAGAGCTCGGGAGATGCACGGACAGGGGAGAGAAATAAAAAAAAATAAAAATAAAAAAAAAAAAAAAGATAAAAAAAAAATTAAAAAGACTCAAAAGCGATTGGAACAAGCGAGGAAAGTGCAGAAAGCACGGATGGAAGAACAATTGGCACAAATACGAGAGATCACATGGGCGAGAGGAACATTGGGATCCGAGATATTGAGGCGAGTAAAAAGGGAACGACGCAGGCTAGAGAGACAGGGACATTGAAGCAGGAAATGGTCAATTGTCTCGATTTGATTGCACAGGGGACAAAGTGGGGAGACGCTGCACTTGAAACGATGGAGAGTCTTGTTGACAGGGAGAGTCCCAGTTCGAAGTCTAGTTAGGAGAACTCCAAGTTTTCTGTTAGGGGTCCAGTTGATGTAATCTTTGATGGATCCAAGGTAGGGTTTATGGTTGAAATACTTGCAGTTAATCCAGTCGCTGTTGATTTTTGACTTTAGTTCTTTTTTGTTCATGGTAATGATGTCTTCAGAGGCGATATCGTACGTGGAGCGGCTTAAAAAGGGCCCATTTCTGGCGAGGAGATCTGCTTTTTCGTTTACCGGAATTCCAAGGTGGCTTGGGACCCAAATAATGGTAATAGATTTGACTTTGTGCAGGGCTTCAACAATTGCTTCGATGGCATAAAAAATAGCTGAATGGGATTTCAGATTGAACGAAGAGAGGGCACTTAGATTGGATTTGCTGTCAGAAAAAAGAACGTAATCTTCATAGCTATTGGCGAATTCAATGATAGCAAGGGATATAGCTAGGGCTTCAGCTGTAAATATAGAGGCATTATTATCAATGATGGCCGCAGCATTGATATTATGAGAAACGTTGATGGCAGCGATACTGGTGAAATTATTATTCTTTGATCCATCTGTGCTGAGGATGATTTTACCTTGAAGAAAATTGGTTTGATATTCAGAAAAGTATGAGCGTGCTATAGTCGAGTTGATATTCTTGTCTTGGAAAGGGAGGCCATCTGAGATAATGTAAAAATTATTAATGTTGATCAGGTCTTCTTTAAATCTTTTCTTTATTATTTTGTTATAGTGAATATTGTTGTCTCTGAGATAGTCGAAGAGGCGGGGAAAGATGTGGTGATTGTCTCTTTTGAAGCGGTTATCGATACTATGTTCTTTAGTTTTGTTTGAAATAGGAGACATCCAATCAAGGGAGAAATGATGGAGGGTATACTTAATAATCATTGAAGCACGTCTGTCGCTGATACGGTTTTCATTAGCTTCCTGGTAGAGGATAGGGAGAGGAGTCCAACGAGGGAGGCCGAGAGCCCATCGAAGAGCGCTATTGTAGATCACTTCAATCTTATTGAGGCTGGAAAGGCTAGCCGCGTCGTAGACGATAGAACTGTAGTCAATTAATCCCCTAATGAGGCTATTTGCGATGATAACAAGGTTCTTAGCATTGGTGCCGCTGTTATTATTAGCTATGATTTTGAGGTAGTTAAGGCGTTGGAAAGCTTTTTTCTGAAGATTAATTATGTGGCTGTTGAATAAAAAATTGTTAGTGAAAATAACTCCAAGGAATTTCATGTTGGTTTCCCAGGGAATGGCTTTCCCATTGTAATGAAATTGGAAGTTGGGAGAATATCTTTTTCTAGAAAAATTCATGGCTACGCTTTTCTCCGGAGCAATTGTAAGTCTCCAATTTTGGGTCCACTGGGTAATATGGGAGAGGGTTTTTTCAACTTTAAGTTTAGCATTCTCTGAAGTATCTGCTTGGGAAAAAATGATGATGTCGTCAGCGTAAATGAGAATTTTTGCTCCAAAAGGGATATCTTCGAAAATATCATGCATGTAGATCATGAAAAGCAGGGGTGCCAGAACGGATCCTTGGGCAACCCCAGAAGAAAGGGTGTGGGAGGAAGAGATGGCTCCTCTCCACCGAACTTTGATTACCCTGGCTGAAAGGAATTTATTGATCCAACACGCTGTTTTACCGCTGATGCCGCATTTCAAAAGTTTCCATGATAGGCCGTCAATCCAGACGCTATCATAAGCAGACTTAATGTCGAGTTTGATGCAAAAGATAAATTTTTTGTTTCTGCGGGCTGTTTGGATGTCTTCTGAGAATTTAGTTAAAGCAGTGTTACAGTCACGAAAAGGGAGAAAACCAAGGTGATTACTGTGAAAAAGATTTTTGGAGATGGACCACGAAACGATGCGGCGGAGAATGAGACGTTCAAATAACTTGGCGGACACAGAACCTAAGGCGATAGGTCTGTAAGAGGAGATGTCAGCAGCGGGTTTATTAGGCTTCTTTATAGGAATAATGATAGAAGTTTTCCAATTTTCGGGGATGGTGACGTTGCCCCACATGGAATTGAGGTTCTTTAGGAGGTTGTTTTTGATTTTGTCAGGCATAAGTTTGAAGATTTTTGCGGGGATCCCGTCTTCGCCAGGGGAGGTGTTCTTCATATGGTTGATAGCAATGTTCAGTTCTTGAATGGTGAAGTTTTTATCTAAATGGTGGCTATGATTAAAGTTAAAGTCGAGTGGGATGCCAGGAAGAGACGAGCGGGAACAATAATGGAAGCAAAAAGCATTGGCTTGAGCCAGGGCGGAGGAGACAGAGGTGGTTCCAATATTGATGATGTTGTTTGACTCGGTGATCCCCTTGGATTTATTAGAGACGATGGCTTTAATCATGCGATAGGCATTTTTGCTGGAACCAAGACTATTGCATATATTGTCCCAGTAGTTGCGAGAAGCTTTTTTAATTTCTTTACGAAGATTAGCGGAGAAATTTTTATATTTGAGCCAGTCGTCACGTGAGACGTTTTTTTTTTTTTTGCTTTTCGGAGGAACTTTCGTTTTTGTCCAAGAAGGAAGCTACATTTTCGGGTCCACCATGGAGGGAATTTAGATTTCTGATCTGTGTGAGTCTTCTTGTTGGTGTTGAGTGCAGTAATAAAAAGATTATGGAGCTCTTGAAAGTCAGAATTGTCCTGACAGTTGCTATTGATGTGGTTTACTACGCGATTCCAAATATGGCTATTCTTCAGGTGAATTGTAGAGATATTGGAGGTAAAAATCTGGGAGAGGTCAATGATGATGGGGTAATGGTCTGAGTCAAAGAGGTCCGGGTGGACGTAAAAATGTAAGAGGGGGAAGAGGTCTATTGAACAAAGTGAAATATCAATAAGGGAGTGAGCGCCGGAGGGGGCCCTATGAGTAGGGGAGCTGTTGTTGATAATGCACATATTGTTGTTGATAATGAAGTTGGCAAGAGAGTCAGCGTTGGGGGAGTTGGACGAGCTGCCCCAGTAATTATGATGAAGGTTGAAGTCTCCGAGAATAAAGAAGGACGTGGAGAGGGAATTTTTTAAGTTCTCAAGCCAATCTGTTTGAATTTTGCCTTTGGGAGAATAAATATTGATGATGTCAATTTGTTTGTTATTGTTCCAGATGCTGACGCCAAGAATTTCGGTATGAGGGGAATGAAACCGGTTAAGGTTAATTTCAGCAGACGGGAAGGTTCTGGGAATGATGGTCATAAGGCCGCCACCCGCGCCCACTCCTCGATCTTTGCGATAAATGGTGGAATTGGAAAAAGAAAAATGGTCATTTTTGAGAAAAGTCTCTTGAAAAGCGTAAATGTTGTGATCAAAAAAAGGGGACTGATTAAAGTACGGGTGCTTATTCGAGATACTACGGCAGTTCCATTGGACTAAAGACACACCCTCAGCGACAACAAAGAACAAACAGAAAAAAAAGGCCCACCGGACCGAGGGAAGAAAAAGCGCCAAAAAGAGGGAGGGACCAAAAAGGGAGGCCCACTGTCACCGAGGACCAAGAGAGGAGGGAGGAAGGGCGGGGGTCTGGTTGGGCAGGGAAGAGCTGGGAGGACTGACTTGAGGAGAGTTGCCAGAGGTATCCATAGCATTAGAGGACGTGGGGTTAGAAGCGTTAGGAACTTTCCTGGGACGCTCAGGGCTAAGAGGCAATTTGGAAAAAATATTGGTGACCATATTTTGAATGCTAGAGAGGGTACTGTTCATTGCTTGTTCGAAGATTTTTGACTGAATTTCGACGATTTGGTTGAACTTATCCTCCATCCTCTTTAGAGCCTCGGTGAGGATACTTTCGACTTTAAGGTTTAGTTGTTCCTGGGAGTTAGGGATACCTTCTATCCTGACAACTTGGGCGAATGAATGATTTTTTTCTTTGCGGTATCTGCGCCTGGCCTCCGGAAAAGATAAACAATTGATACATTTAAATTTTAAAAAATTTGCTTCTTCGATGTACTTAGGGCAAAGTTTATCTGAGGCCAAGTGATCCCCCTGACAGAGTGCGCACCTAATGGTGTTGCTCCCGCAGGAGGCTGTAGTGTGCTGTTCAGCACAGCGGCCGCATACTGCTTCTGAATTACAATTTTTGGAGCTGTGATTATACTGAAGACATTTAGTGCAAGCCCTTGGTCTATCTATGAACAGTTCCACGTTATAGTTCGTGTACCACAATTTGATTGAGGAGGGAAGGTTGGTGCCGTAAATGGTTACTAAAACCGACTCGCTTTGGTGTTTGACTCCTTCTTTGATGTAAGAAAATCTACGAAGTTCCTTGCTGTATACTCCTTGCTCGTATAATTCAGTGGCTAATTCATTGAGGCTAACTTCGATATGGATGTTACGAAGAAGGAACCGGGTCGTGGTTCCATCGTTCAACAGTGAACTTTCTGTAGGAATATTTAGTATCGATTTTTTTGCCAAAATTTCTTTGGCACATGCTGCGTTGTATGTTTTCACTATCATGTGATTGGTACGAGTAAAATCGATAGATTCAATTAGATTATGGTTTATGAGTGATTCTTCAAAATCTTTTTTAATAAGCAAAGGTTTATTACGGGGGAGACCGGCTGAGGGCTGGTCTTTAACTTTGAAAAGAATACAAAAATTAGAACCACCGTTGCCAGCAATGGCATCAATGGTGGTCGGGTAATCCGAAATACTTTGAAAAACGTTGGGGTCGTCAATACCTGCCATGAGAATGTAAGCAGGAAAATGGTGCTGACGCAAAAGGAAAAAAAGAAAAATTTGCCTTACCTGAGCATGGAAGCGCCCGCCAAACCCAAAGACGGCAACAACCTGGGCTCCGCCGCTTGCGGGAGCAACACCCGAAAAAAAAAAGGAAACGCACGCACAAAAAAGCAAACTAGACGAGGAGGGAGTCCCAGAAACAAGGGGGAGACGCCATAAGCAGCCTAAAAAAGGAAAAAAAACTACAAAAAGAAAAAGGGCCAAACACCCGGCCCGTGCACCTCCCGGCTGCAACGCAGCAACCACTACACACGAGAGCTACTACTAAACTGCCACTGCCACAGACCCACGAGGAAGAGAACAGTTAAGGTTGCAGCCACCACTTCCTGCGTACACAACCCAATCTTAAATTTCTTAAAAAACTCAAACTCCGACACCTTAAAATTACAACGAGCAACTTCACAACATCTTCTAACCGCCATTAATGTCGCTCGCAGGTTTATTTGTGGCGGGATTCTCCCTCTCACAAAGTTTAGTTGTAATTTGCCGCGTCGCTCGCATATTTGTTACAACTTGCATTGCACAAATCGCAGATGACGTAAAATACGAGCGAGCGACCTGCGATCGTTTCACTTGCATCTGGCCATCTGATGCGCCTGCTCGTATATACAGGGTGATTATAATTAAAGTTCCACTTTCAAAACGCTGTAAAAATAAAACCACTGGTCAGAGTGACGTCAAACTTGAACGGAATATTATCGAAGACGGGGGGAACTTGATGGCAGAAGAAAAATAATTAGTTTTATGGGAATTTTTAGTAATAGATGGCGCTGTAAGCATCATAATTTAATTGAATCGGTTTTTAATTGTCCTGAGGTCAAAAACTGCAGAAAAAGCATCAGTAAAAATCAAATCGGTCTTTAATTTTCGTGAGACTGGCGCAAAAGATGTTCAATATGCTGTCCCCCGCCTGTTTTCTGAAACAAGTTGAAATCGAGAAATAGATGTTCCACAACTGATCGAAGTGTTTCCGGGATCACGTTTAGAATGTGCTGCGCAATGCGTGCTTTCAGCTCAGCAAAGTTTGCAATCGGAGCATTGAACACAACAGCTTTCAGAAACCCCCACAGCCAGAATTCATACGGGTTAAGATCAGGTGATCGGGACGGCCAGGCTGTAGGGAAATGGCAATTTCAATGAGTCGTGCGAATGACAAATGCTTTGATTTACATATTTTGACACCTGCAGAGCCATCTATTGCTAAAAATTCCAACTATTTTTCTTCTGCTATTCGTTTTCCCCCTTCTTCGATAATATTCCGTTGAAGTTTGACGTCATTCTGACCAGAAGCTTTATTTTTACAGCGTTTTGAAAGTGGAATTATAATCACCCTGTATATAGAAGCCTTAGGTAGGATGAGCGAGAAAGCGTAAGTAATCTAGTTACTTTTTTCTATATTTAATATATAGAAGAAAGTATTGGATTCGTGCAAATTTTCGAATTTCGAATTTTGACGGATTCGAACGTTTTGAGGTGTGCTGAGTCCATTTCGACTATTTTTGGAAAATGTCTGTCTCTCTCTGTGTGTGTGTGTGTGTGTGTATGTGTGTCACGTCTGTGTGTGACCAGTTTTTTGTGGCCGCTCTACAGCAAAAACTACCGCATGAAATCGAACGAAATTTGGTACACATATGTGCCCCTATGTGAACTTGTGACCATTGGTTTTTGGCGCGAATTCCTCCAAGGGGGGTGGAGCAATGGGACGTTTTTTGAGTTACGCGTGCTTGCTATTCCTCAGGAAGTAACTGGCGGAATCAAACAAAATTTGGTCCATATGTTGCCATTAACAGGAACAGGTGCTGATTCAATTTTGGTGTCAATAACTCAAACGGGGGTTGAGCTATAGAACGTTTTTTGTCGTCAATTGTGACTGCTGTATCTCAAGAAATAATGAACGGAATGAAAGAAAAATTTATCGCCAAGTAGCCCTTAGTGGGTATAAGAGCTGATTTTATTTCGGTGTCAAAAGCTGAAAAGGGGGTGGCGCAATCGAATGTTCTTTTTTTTCATTGTGAGTGCCATATCTCAAGAAGTAATGCTACGTTCTGGATGAAATTTGGAATAAATGTGAATCTATTTGTAAATAGGCGTTGTTTCAATTTTGGCGCCAATCGCTCCATGGGGGGCTGATTTTTTTTTGTGGTAAAAAAATAGCTTTATAAATGCAACAATAAGAAAGATAAATTGTAATACTGTCGTCTGCGTGATTTTAATTTTTGGGAAATAATCGGAAATGTTATCTCAATGATTTAAAATTAATAACTGTTGCCATTTTATGTTTGTTAACAAATAAAACATCTAATTAATTCAAGCAAGGCTTTTAAAATAACTTTCAAGTCGTTCTTTGCTTTGCTTTTGTGGGAATTCAGGAATTCGGACGGCCGTCAGGTTTTTTTTTTTTTTTTTTTTTTTTTGCTGGGAATATTGCATTCTCTTCAAGCATAGGGATTGATCAGAATTCACAAGAAAGATATATAAGAAGAAAGTTTCGTGATGGCCACAACATACTAGTTTTTACTGTTCTCGCTTTCTCCTTCTGGCCGACAGACTAACAAACATACATTTTCCCCAATTGGAATCATACTTTACATTGTTTTTTTAATTTTTCGATATCAACCTATTTATTTCTTTTTTTTTTTTTTTTTTGGACTTTTTTTCTTCTTTTTTTTTTTCAGCGATATTTTTTAGATGCATTAATCCTTCCTTTCGTGCCTTTTTCTTTTAAATTTTTTGGAAAGTATGCTAAAAGGGGTACTTATAAATGCGAAATTTTAAGCAAATTTATTATTTCACTATTTACATCACGATAAGTCACAAACTGACAACGAATCATTCCTTTTTTGCAATGCGTTCAGTTGATGCTAAAAAATTCAAACACGTCTCACTTCAACTTCGCTTCCCAACCATACAGATATGTTTAAAACTCATTAGGGATCATGTATTATTCAATTAGTATTAGACCTCCAGTTCACTAAAACGTTAATTTAATTATCTGTACTTATGAATCATGAAAGTATTGACAGACCAATTAAAGGATATTTGCATTTTCTATAGGAAGCAGTAACTTTTTAATTTCGTGTTTTAGAAAACCCTGCTTTTGTTAAATCATTTATAAATAGAAATGTCAAAGACGAAGTTAGAGACAATTTCATTTTTAAAGACGAATACATTTTGCAACTAGTTAAATAAATTACGCATGCATTTAGCTCGTGGCAAGAGACATTCCACGTGTCATCTGTAATTATTTGAGAAATCACGGTAAATTATCTTTCGCCTTCGGCGTCGCATAATCTGTGTCTTCCTTTCTCCAGAAGGATCTTTTCAAAATGTTATTGAACGGTGCAGTTTTCGAATGGATACTGAGGGCGGTGGGGGGGGGGGATTGTATTTCCAAAAGTTGAAATGCGTTTGAAGGAAACATTTTCTGAAGTCCACAAGCTGAAAAGGAACTTAAACAACTTGAATGAATAACTATGTCCTCTTTTGATTAAAGCGAGAAACCGACGTAAATAAAACACAAATTCTAATGAAAATACAGCATATAGCTCAGGGGTTCTCAAACTGGGTGCCGCAGGAAGAGGCATGAGGTACCGCGAAGTATACGTATACAGTAAACCCTCGTTTTACGCGGGGGTTACGTTCCACGGAAATGCCGCGTAAATCGAAACCGTGTAAATTGAGACCTAATACTAGTGTTAAAATAGGGGTTCGGTTCCGTAGATAACAAAATACTTCATTCTAGTGATGACTAATTGTATAACAAGTTTAATGTGTACTTATATCGACTTTTATGCATAACATGCATAAAGAAAACATAAATTAATTTCGTGTTCTGTTTGTAAAGAGGAGCTGGCTATGATAGTCTCTTGGCAGCCATTAAGAATTTTTTTCTGTAGTTCTTTGCAGGGCATTAACGCATCCATGATCACTTGCGACGAAAAAAGGCATATTTAGTTAACTCTTTTATTATTATTTTTTTCACTATATTTGTCTCTTTTCTTCTCAAACATAAAGCCATGCTTTTGAATTGGTTGTTGTTTTTTTAATGTTTTGCCAGCTGTCCTTTTTGGATCGCTCTTCAGAACAGTGTTGCCAGATGGTCAAATCCAGATTTCCCCAATTCCCTTCCAACTTTTCCCCAAAATGCGATGTTTTCTACCAAAATTCCCCAAATTGAAAAATTATTTTTCCACTAATATTTTCATAAAATGAGTCGACTTCCTCTGATATTTTTGTCTCTTGAAAATTATTTTTCCCCCCAAATAGCCAATTTTTCTTATAAAATTCCCTTACTTTTTTTTTCTTTCCATTTTAAGTTTTTTTTTTGTCTATATCTTTATCTTTTTTTTAATCTTTACTAATAATAAAGCTGAAAGTCTCTCTGCCCGGATCTCTCTCTCTGTCAGGATCTCTGTTACGCGCATATCACCTAGACCGTTTGACCGATTTTCATAAAATTTGGCAAAGAATTAGTTTGTAGTACGGGGGTGTGCACTTTTAAGCGATTTTTCGAAAATTCGATTTTGTTCTTTTTCTATTCCAATTTTAAGAACATTTTTCCGAGCAAAATTATCAAAAGATGGACGACTAAATTACCAAGTTATCATAATGCGGAACCGTCACGTGGGCAAACCAATTGGCGAGAAATTTATCATGCATTATTTATAAATATATAGGGGAACCAAAATAACTTTTAATTTTCTACTACCGCCAAAGCCGTGCGGATGCCACTAGTCATAAATACAAGTGCTTGACCGGGACATAAGAAATAATCAAATATTTTTTTTCTACTCGCATTTACTTACTCTGCTTCTGTATGTACATTGAAACTATGATTTTTGTATATATTTATCTAAGAACATTCTTCATCACACTTATTTTTGCCTGTTTCACGTATCAACTAGTTACTCACGCAGAACTATTAATGCGAACTCCGCAGCATAATACTCCACATAATGCGAAATGCGAATTCCATAAAGTTGAGCAAAGCTAAATCAACGCTGTTTGATACAAACAATGTAACTACCAGATGTCAAGACGCTAATTTAAATACGAAAAAAATATTTTTTCCCCAGGTTTTCCCCAAGGAAAAAAATTTTCCCCAAAGAATTCCCCTCAAAGCCCATTTCCCCAAAATTTCCCCAGAGAGCATCAGATTTCCCCAAAATGGGGAAATTTCCCCCAATCTGGCAACACTGCTTCAGAATGGGAATTTTCAAGGACTCCAGAATAGCTAAGATTAGCTAAGGCACTTCATTTGCAGTTTTCCAGTCTCTGACATTTTAGTACTTGATTGTACAGTTTTACAGTATTGATCTAACTTTGCAAGAAAGTGCTACTTTAAGTTTAAAAGAAAAAAAAATACTATAGCTTTCTCATTAAAACATCTTTTTTTTCATTACAAGTAGTGTAGAAAACTAAAAGAAAGCGGGGAACTTTGATTTTTTTTTTTTTTTTTTGCTTAACTGATGGACAATATGAAGTAAAAGTAAGATAGCAAGAAACTAACAAAAGAAGTTTAAAAACTCTGCTTCTGCATTCGTGATAAAATAAATAGCAAGATATGAAACATGTGAGTCACAAAAAAAAAAATCGGTGGTGGTGACGATGATGATGATGATAAAAATAATAATAAAGGTCCTGCAGTTCTGTTTTAGAAATAAACGAAGAGTCAAATTAATTTATTTTTTATGTAACAAGAATAAGTGTTTCTTCTTGTATTTTCTAATAATAAATTCCACAAAATCATAACCTTTTACTTGAAAAGAATACAATGTATTTGCTTAACTTCGAAAGTGCTAAAAAATTTATATTATCATTTGCGAGGGATTTCGCAGAAAGCTTACGTGGAAGTCCATATGTAGCCTAACTCTAACCCAACAACACTGCATTTGTCTAGAGATCAAGAAATTGTCACAAACAGAGTAGACACATATGCCAAGCTCCATAAACTACACATAAATCCATGAACTAGTTTGCATTTAAGATAGAAGTTTCGAGAAAATGCTCTGCTAGAAAGGAGTTTTCCTTGTAGCATCATATAAAGAGCCTATATTCACCATGCGTTACACGAAAAATGTATTTTTATAGAACTGCGGGAAAAAAAGCAGAAGAAAGGGAAAATGTTTTTTTTTTTTTTGCAAATGAGGAGCTCAACCTCATGACTATTATTATAACGAACACAAATTTAGCAAAAATGCAAAACGTGCAGAAAATAGGCAACGAAAAATATATTCAAGTGTTATAAATTTGCTATTTGTAGTATTGAACAAGAAGTTTCTTCTAGAACTAAACAAGCAGGATTTTACCAACATAAATTTGCTAACATCAGGTCAAAATTCTAATAACTAGTTAAGAAATATCAAATGTCTATTTCGCACATTATTAAAGTATTTTTTTAACTGCCATATTAAAAGTGCTAATAGTTTGAATGATGCTACTTAAGAGTTATTAAGGAGTCTTAGAGATGTTATGTAATAGTAGCTTTGTTCAGGACCACTAGAGCCTCTTTTGTGTTTGTGTGTGTGTGTCCGAAAAATTCCAAGTATGCGCTTCAATACAATACAAAATGTCGTATAATGGAAAAAATATCCTTAAAATTATTAAAATGAACCAAGAATGTCTTGTTGTTTTTGCTTTAAACCCTCAGGTATTTCAGACCGAGTAGAAAGTGCAACCAGATTTAAGGAAGAGAAAGAATAATACTTTCATCTTCTATACACTATCATTTTCTACTACAGAAAATACTTTCATTTTCCTAACAGTTTTTTTTAATTGATTTTTTTAAAATGTCCGATTTTTCAAACGAGGCGTGGTCTTTATGACGTCACAAATGAAGTACTTTGCCGCATCTTTCTACTGCGTTTCCACGTTATGATAATCAAGAAGCGAATATCGTTGCCAATACACGTGAGTAAAGATGCGAATTAAATATTTGGACCGTGAATAACAACACTGAATGGCATTTCATCATTTGTGATGTCATCGGTAGAAGCGTAAAAAAGGAAAGTACGCCAATTAAAGTATTTTTTTTTTAATGATAAACTTGGTCAAATTATTTAAAAAATGGACAGATTCTACGTTTTTAAGCATGCTCTTTCAGAAAAAAATACTTTTAAAATTTTGGAAGCGACCCCATTACGAAGATTTTAAGAAGTATTTCTGAAAAGGGATCCTTAACATTTCCAGCATTTCGAAAGTTTGTTTTAAATATGCTGATAATTAAAATTGCTACTGTTTGGATAATATATTTTTAGTTCAAAATTATCATTTCAAGTCTACTTTAAACATTCAATGTTGTTTGGCATTTTTTTAACATTCTAGCTGTTTAAATTAGCAGGGAAACCCTAGACATTTACTGGATAATTAACTCTCAGATTACTTTAAAATATTACAAATTTTGAGTTAATTGGTTGGTAATTGTGATCATTTGTGATGTCATCGGCAGAGGCGTTAAACGATGAAAGAGCATCGATTTAAGTAATTTTTTTTAAATATTAAACTTAGTCGAATTATTTTAAAAAATAGTCAGATCCTATGTTTTTAAGCATGCTCTTTAGAAAAAAAAAACTTTTAAAATTTTGGAAACGACCCCATTTCTCAAACATTGCTGTTTCACTTATTTAACCAAAAAAAAAAAAGATATATTTCTTCTAGCTTAAAAACTTAAGAATTTATGACTTAAATAAAACGATATTTTAGGAATGAAAAACAAATTGCCTTTTCACCACTTTCAATCGATTCTAGCAATAACTTCGACGAGTGCTTATAAACTATATCGAAACACTTATCCGCAATCCAGGGGCGGCATTTCAGCATTACATTTGGGGGGTCGAGCTTCTTAAATATGAGTTACCTCAGTATGGTACAAAACGCACACTGACTAACAAGAGGTGGTCATAAAACTAGTCTAATATTAACAATCAATAATGTTTAAAATCATGATAACTTATAAAATGTATTGAAATTTATGATAAAATCGTAATTCATTTTATATGAAACAACTTGATACTACAGTTTTTAGCTTTTAGTGAATTTTTAATGAATGTTTTTCGGAATTCAGAAGAACAGGAAATCATGCACTAATCCATCAATGCTCAGGGTAGCGCTCTTTTTCCGGTAAAGCTAAAGGTAAAAAATTTTTGATCCATGGTGCTCCGACAAAAGGTCTCTAACCTCCTGAGACATAAAGATGATCTTGCTCAACTAGCTGAGCTGGTTTGATTAGTTAAAAAATTAATTGAGGTAACAAAGCTATGCATAAAAATACACTTTTCAGATCTTGCTCTTCAAAATTACCGAGGCAACTTTAAAAATTGCGAGGGTCTTCAGTTTTCATCATTGAATAATCTAGCCTCTATCTACAAAACAATGCTTCGTGACTCATTGAAATATTTTATTTTTTGTTTTCAACATCCAATCCAGATAATATAGAGCAAACAATACAGAAAAATATTCATCAAATCTTGAGTTACTTTCATTAAAAATGAATTTATTGGTTTATAGGAAACATTAAATCAATATTTAACTTTTCATCATCAAGGAAATATTTGTTACATATCCTAAATTGATTTTTTTTTTAAATTGGAGCAGAATAAGATTTTTTTTGAAAAGTTACACGCTTGGTTGAAATAAACATACAAGTTAAAATCATTAACAGTTTCAATTGTAGACTGAACTGAAACTTGAAAAGTCAAAAAATAACGGTAACGGATTGAAGATGTTTTGATAGAGCAAAGCATTGTTCAAAAACTTTCCACGATATAAACAAATTAAATAAAATTTAAACGAAGCCATTCATGTTAGAGGGCACCAGCTTTCTCACTATTGAAAGAATCGTTTTGCAATAATTCTGCCAGGCGTCAAATCACTGCTTTGAAATTATCGAGAAATGCTTTATTGTTTTAACTATTGAAGACCATCTTGTGTCAATCCGAGTCATAGTTAAAGAAGGGAATTTGTTGTTGTGTGATGTTTATGTTTTCAAAAATAGCGTGTATTTTTAAGAAGTTTCTGTGAATGAATGCTATGTATTGAGTAGTTGGAATGTTTCTGTACTTGAAAAAAGCAATATACACTCAATAAATAAACATACACTTAAAATATGAGCCTAAAATCAATGTTATGTCTCAAGGATTTTTTCTTTTTTGAAAATCATGCACACCACTTGCTTGCACGGCTTCTCATACTGTATCTACCATCGTTCCAGATCCAAGTCCGGATCTGCGTTCCCATAGATCCCGCAGTGGGGAGGGGGGGGGGCATGTCCTTAAGAGGCCAAACGACCCAAGAAATTGAAAAAAACAGCACTAAGGCTTGCAAATATACACTGCTGGCCATTGGGAAGAGGCACTACAGATTTTGTTGCAGGGGACCCGAAATTTATAGATGCGGGTCTTATCGTTACACTGGGCACACACAATGAGGAATTTAGCCTTACATATAGGAAAATTACTTCTTTAGTTAAAGTTCACCCATGGTTCTACCTCATTTTTTTCTGTGCTGAACAAGTCAGAAAGTGTTTCATGCATTCAACGGAGAACACTTGTTTGTGCCTGGTAATGTGTCGAGTTTGATCAACTATTTACTGAGAATGAGAGCGATTTTTTAAAAATGAAGAATGATTTGCGATTAACAAAAATTGAATTTATCCATTTTTTATCATTCTGCTCAAAAAAATTTGGGGGTGCGACCGCTCCCTCTTGCCCCTCCTATTTGCCGCCCCTGCCGCAATCCAATAGAGAAAAGTAATTATCTGGAAAACTGCTGAAGTGATCTTTCCCTCTTTAATGACATAATTAATTTTAAGCTATTATTAACAGCAAATGCAAACCCTTTAACAACCATATTCTGCTGTCATCTTTGGTATACAAAACGTATGGACACAGTTAATTTCGAAGCAATTTTGGACTGCATTATCTTTTGCATATGTAAAGGAAATCAAAGGTAGTGAAGACAACGAATTCAATACTTCTTGCAACATTTTCATCGGTAACATTTTGCAAAGTAAAGTCAGTTAGAAAATTCTAGAAGAAAGAAGATTCTTCTTTTTTGAGCAATCACGATTGCTTATTGTTCTCATTTGACTGTTTTGACGTGCTATCATTTTATTTTCCCACTAGCACCCTCTGCCAGCACCACAGTCGACCGGGTCCTCACGATGCTGCTCCTATAGCGAAAACCGTCTCCAGGTTGTGTCCATATCCTACACACACACGCATACACACACGCGCATACAAACTTACACACCTACACACACACACACACCTACACACACGCGCGCGTACACACACAGAACTGCATACACAACATGCACACACATGCATACATGCACACTCACACGAACGCCTAAACACACACACGCGTCCTCACACAGCACTGCGTTCACAAAACACACACACACGCACCCACACGCATGCGCATACATACACACATACGCTCGTGATTGCGAAAAACATAATTTGAATTCAAAATGCCAAAAATTCAATTTTTTTTTTTTTTTTCATTTAGTAAATGTAAATTTTAACAGAATACAAGCAATACGGCAAACAAGGACACACAGCACTCACAGAACATTCCCTGCAGCAAATAAAAACTACCCTGCCTAGAAAACAACCCCCCTTGTAATAAATTAACGCACAAATGCATCTTGCAGTTTTGAAAAATGAGAGGTTTTATTTGTTTGAGTCAGAAGTAGCTTCTTGTTATTTAGTATGCAAGTTTCTTTCTCTTGGTTTCGCCCAGGATCAGAAAAAAAGAAGCAGACACTTTCCCATTTCTTTTGCTCCATTTTCGTTATCTTTCTAATTGCAGTAATGTCAAAAAAAAAAGGAAAATTTGTGCTCTGTGGAAACGTTTCGCGGCGGGTTAAATTGAATAATTCCACAACTCAAGCCGTACGAATCACTTATGGAGATTTTCTTTGTTGTACTAAGTCAGTTCAAACTTTTCTTGTTTATAATGCTTCAGAGTTTTTGAAAATATGAGACAAGAACAAGAATATTTGAAGGTTTTTCAGAAGTAACTTCAAATTTCTGAGAGTACAACCAAAATTGTTTACCCTTAAGACCTTTAAAATTTCGTAGGAGTGTATTTTTTCTATCAAGTTTATTTTTTTCCAAAAAAACAATCCATACACTAACGTAGACAAGATTGTTAGCTCAGTTTCTGAGCTATGGAAAAAAACTCAAAGATTGTTTCACAGAATTTTTTTTTGTTTTTCGACTTCATCTTATCTTGTGGTTCTTGAATGTTTTTTGATCCTTAATCCTCTAATCCTCTGCTGTTTTTATTTTAAGATTACCCACAAAAAGAGAAAAACGAAGCTTAGAACATGACACGGAGAGTTCTATATTTCTTGTGCCTCTCTCTCTCTCTCTGTTTTTTTTTTTTTTTTTTTGCTAGAAACTTAATTCTGTGAGTCTACAAATATTTGCTTTAGAAAAAAATGTATGCCTTCTTTAATAACATTTGTTGTACGATATTACAAATAAATACATCTGAAAATATAGTATTTAATTTACTAACTCTAAAATAGTTTACTTGTTAGAACTGAGAATGTGCATACGGTGACGCTCAAAGTTTAAAATGCACTATAATTTTGCGTGAAAAGATCGAAAAGAATAATGTAAATGTTAATTTAAAGTTAATAAGGAATGACGAAGTATCTATTAGAATTGTATTAGGCGAAGAGGGGAAAGAGATGAATGAAAAACAAATTTTAAATAATTTTCAAGTCAAAGTAACCAATATCGAAGTTTTATAATTGAGGATAGATCAACTAAGTTCTCATTAAAAAGCACAATGATATTAATTAATGTTTCATTGCATATCCTTCGCACTTAATGTGATTTTTGTACGCCGCACCGTGACATACAGTTGACAACTGTTTTACTATATATTTTTGACCACTTTTTTAGTAAAACTCTTATTAAAGAAAATTTTTTTTGAGCAATCACGATTGCTTATTGTTCTCACTTGACTGTTTTGAATTCCCATCATTTTATTTTCCCGCCAGCACCCTCTGCCAGCACCACCGTCGCGTCGACCGGCCTCACGATGCTGCTCCTCTTGCGAAAACCGTCTCCAAGTTGCGTCCATATCCTACACACGCACATACACGCACTCATGCCTGCGCACAGACACAAACACACACTCCTACACATACACACACTCATGCCTGCACACAGACACAAACACATATGCCTACATATACACACACACGAACGCCTAATACACACACGCGCGCGTACACACACAGCACTGCATACACAACACGCACACACATGCATACATACATACACACGCACACACATGCATGTGCCTACACACGCACACACATGCATGTGCCTACACAAACACACACACACATGTGCCTACACAAACGTACGCGCTCATTCATACACACACACACGCTCGTGATTGCAAAACACATAATTTGAATTCAAGATGCCGAAAATTCAAATTAATATATATTTTTTTTTAGTATTTGCGCTTTATCTTTCTTCTTTTCCTACTCTCTCTCTCTTTCTCTCTTTGTGTACTACTTACTTACTTTCAGATCTTATTCTTTTTTTTAACTTTTATGTTTTTAAACCGATTTCTACAACTGAGACTGCATCAAGATCTTGAATCACTAATTCTTAAAAACACTAACGGCCGGAAATTTTTATAAATTCCAACACAATAAACAAACATTTCATCCCATTGTCAGTTCAGAACCTTGTTACAATCTAAATGAATCATGTCATATATCTAGAACACTTGCCAGCTTAAAAAAACAAAATATGCTGTAGTGAGAAAGATTGGTGGTTGAAAAAATGTTTGCAAGAAATTCATTTTGTGAGACAGCTGTCCACATAAGTTGATGTCACTTTAAGAAAATAATGATGGGGGTCGAAGGGAAATTTTCTTTGCATTTTTCTCCTTGCAGCTTTCTTCGTGATAATATGGGTATGTTTCCTTCAGTCAAAAGTAGTACTTTTAGTCACTGAAATTAATAGAATAAGCAAAAAGAAAATAACATGGACCCCGAAAATTCTTTCATTTTTCCAACAGTTATTTTTTAATTAATTTTTTAAAATGTCCGATTTTCCAAACAAGGCGTAGTCTTGATGACGTCACAAATGATGCTCTTTGGCGCATCTCTGTACCGCGTTTCCACATTATGATAATCAAGAAGCGAATTAAAATTGTGCTCTACGCTTGCTATCAACCCTATCGTCGCCAATACACGGGAGTAAAGATGCGAATTAAATATTTTGCTCTGTGAATGGCAACACAGAATGGCATTTCATCATTTGTGATGTCATCGGCATGAAATGTAAACGATGAAAGCGCACCGATTTAAATATTTTTTTTAAATATTAAACTTGAACAAATTGTTTAAAAAATGGTTAGATCCTATGCTTTTAAGCATGTTCTTTCAGAAAAAAATATTTTTTTAATTTTGGAAACGACCCCATTGAATATCGGTACAGTTAAAGTTAACGTCAAAATTATGGCAGAATTTTATTTTGAAAAATGGTTATTTTATCTAACTCACTATCGTATTTAAATAATAACAGAATATTCATGTGAGCAATTTTAAAGCAGGGAAAAAAGTCATGGCTTGTTTCTATGATACAAGAGCGCAAAAATGTGGCAGGAAGGTTAATTATTGAAGTTGAGTTTATGTTTCCTAAAAAATTAATGTTTCGCGTTAAATTACTACTTTCGCATGGACGTTTGACAACCTATGATTTATGTGTCCGCCATCATTTATTTGACTATATGAGGCAGTGAGAATCAAAAGGATGCAAGTGGACATTTTCGCATTTCGAGTAAAACGCGTTTAAAGATTAACTCCTAGGTAGGTTTTCATTGATTTTCCCCCCTAAATCACGCTGTACAGTAGCAACTACCAGGGCTACTAGTACCATCTCTTGCCCCAAGACAGGGGAGGGGTTTATCTACCACGTGTACTGGTTATCTCCAAATTTTTAATTTTGCCACTTACACCCCTTTGCTTCTCGCTGCCTCATTTGTCTAATTAAAGATTTTTCAGAAATGGCGATTTAAACTAGTTTTAGTTCCAAACTGTTATTAGTTTAAACTTTCTATTTTTTTTTTTTTTTTTTTTTTTTAAATTCCAAAGTGGTACATTTGGCTCTTGAGTTAATTTTTAGTTACCAATTAAGTTACAAGGATTTTTGCTTGATTTTTTTTCCTCTTCTTGATTATATGCACATAAATATTCAGTTTACACGCGACCATAATCACGAATTTACGAACAGTGAAATCTCGATTTTACGTTTCTCAAGGAACTGGGTTGAGAAAAATTTAAAATGCGGGAAATACATAGAAGGCAAAAATCAATCAGAAAAAAACTAAAGGTAGTAAAGACAAAATCTTTAAAAGGTATAATATCTATTATTTACCCCCCCCCCCAAAAAAAACATTATTGTAGGTATATACCATTTTAGATCATTTTAACCCATTTGTTTGCGAATCCGGGCGTTTGTTTTGAAAATAGTCATTGAGTTCAAAGTAAATGCAGCATTTCTGGAAATAAACACTTAGCAAATTTTTTTCCTGTATTTTATGAGAAAGAAAATTTTTTTTATTATTTATTAGCTCTTTAATACAATACTGAAAGAAAGGATGGGCTGTGCTTCCGGTTCTTCATTGGAGGGTGAAAAATCCATAAGGTCGGCTACGGATGGAGCAATAGCATTTCTTTTTTCATAAATTAACTTTCAACAGTATGGATTAGCTTTAAAAAGCACAAAAGGAAACATATTGCTTATTTTAGAACATAACTTTCTTTTTTTTTAACTTCCCAGAAAAAACGTAAAACACGGGAAATTCATTTTTTTTTTTTTTTAATTTTCATCCGAGTTAAATTGTTATTATTAGGACTCGGAAAAGCTGGGACCTGATGACAGAAACGATAAATGCGGGGAAAACGTAGATTCGGAGGACGTAAAATCGAAGTTTCACTGTATTACATTATTTAATGTGTAATATGTAGTGAAATTTACTTCATTTTTTTCGCTGCAACTTGTCATCCCAACATATATGCTTCAAATTCTCAGGATTATAAGGATCTGATCTGTGTCTCAGGTGTTCTATTTCTTATCTAATGCTTTACATACAAAAAAATTCTGATTTATGTGTGTTGTTATAGCAACCATCTAGTGGCTCTAAACATTCGCAATGTCTTCGTCATTGAATCAGTTTTTTTCTTGTATCAAACAGAAAATATTGTATACGCAAAAGAAAAAAAATAAATAAATAAAACAAACAATAATCTTTTTGCTCCCAGTAAATGCATTCAAAATTTTTGACAATCCTCATGTAACAGCTAAACTAAGAAAAATAAAATCAGGATAAAAATGATTTTAAAAATAAGGACTGATCAAGGATTTTATGATCATGGACCTAAATGATTTTCAAAGATAAAAATAAGTATAAAGTAAATAGAAAACTTTCAGTCGGTTACTAGACGAGTATTTATGTTTTTCTTGTACATTATTCTCGTACCTATTGAGCCTTTTTTTGACAGTGCAATGGCAGTAATAACTTATTTTAAAAATTTGCAAAGAATAGTTCAAAAGAACGGTGTTTTGTTTAAGGCATTCTACCCTCAAGTTACAAAAGACAACCCATAGTTGTATAACACTTTGGTATTAACAAAAAATTCTTATATTTTCTTTTTTTTGCATGACCGCCACTTTTTTTAATCATTCGTAACTCCAATAAACTATAGGGGCGCTGCAGTCACTGTCTAATGGCGGATGAAAAAGGTAAAACAAACAAATGCCGTAACTTATAACTTGCGTTGACGCTATGTGAATGACTAATTTTTTATCGTGTTTGTGGAAAGCTTTCTTTTCTATTCCTCTGAAATTATATTACACAATAAACTGTCCGAAACCTGTAATTAACTCCAAAGAAAACACGTGGATGGAATGTTTTACCTTTTTCTTTAGTATTATTAATCACCGCAAGATAGCGTATTCGAGCTCTGGAGTTGCGAATTTCAGGGGTTTTGACAAATCGAATAATCTAAAATTAACAACAACAAAAACGAAAAAATGTAACGGAAAGAATAGAGTCGTTTCCAAAATTTTAAATATATTTTTTTTTTCTGAAAGAGCATGCTCAAACACACACAGAATCTGACCATTTTTTAAATAATTCGACAAAGTTTAATATTAAAAAAAAAAATACTTTAATCGGTGCGCTTTCATTGGTTACGGCTTCTGCCGATGACATCACAAATGATGAAATGCCATTCAGCGTTGCCATTCACAGAACAAAGTATTTAATTCGCATCTTTACTCACGTGTATTGGCAACGATAGGGTAGATAGCAAGCGTAGAGCGCCATATTTAATTCGCTTCTTGATTATCATAACGTGGAAACGCGTTAGACAAATGCGCATAAGTGCATCATTTGTGACATCATAAAGACTACGCCTTGTTTGAAAAATCGGTCATTTTAAAATTAATTAAAAAATAACTGTTGGGAAAATATTAGTATTTTCTTTGTCTATGTTTTTTTTTTTTTTTTGCTTATTCTATCAATTTCAAAGACTAAAAGTAGACGGAAGGAAACAACCCCATTGTTAAATCAAAGATGACTTTAAAAAGTTTTTCAACATTACTTTCATTTTTTTGCTTATACTATTATGCCTTACTATATTAATGGTACCGTAAAATGGGGAAACATTGCTCCTGTAGGGATAACATTGCTCCAAAAAGTGTATAAGTTTTTTTATTGATTTTTGGTCTCGAATTGGCAACTTGCCCACCTGTTTACTGTTCTACCTGTCTACATCTTCTACCTAGTTGAAAAAAATTCCACATTTTCACCCACTTTGTCACTGAAGTCCTCGAAAATCAGTAAAAAAAAAACTTTGGAGCAATGTTATCCCTATAGGAGCAATGTTGCCCCATTTTACGGTACCATGAAAGACCAAAATTGGAAAATGTCGACTTTCACCAGAAATATTTGTCGGTGCCTTTGGTATGTGAATATTGATACGCACCAGCTAAAGTTGACGATTACGGTAGCCTCTATACAGATGAGGAATCTGAAAACGAAGACTGGGAATGGGGGCTGATTAATCCTTAAAAGTGATAAAAATTAGCTTTAATTTAATTTTCAGAGAAATTTCAGATTAATTTCGATCGATAGTTTTTGAGTCTTCAGAAACAATTGCCCCTCTCTTTCATCAAATATATTTTTGGATCATTTTTAATCACTTTTTCCTGTTTTACTTTATGTTTAACATTTTCAGCCATTTTGGTTCGTACTAATTTTTTCATTATCACAGCAACGATTTCGCATCCTTTGGATGATACAATATTTGTTGAGAAATAAATCTTTACTAATAATAAAGCTGAAAGTCTCTCTGGATATCTGTCCAGATCTCTGTCTGTCAGGATCTCTGTGACGCGCATAGTGCCTAGACCGTTCGGCTGATTTTCATGAAATTGGGCACAGAATTAGTTTGTAGCATGGGGGTGTACATCTCGAAGCGATTTTTCGAAAATTCGATTTTTTTCTTTTTTTATTCCAATTTTAATAACATTTTCCCGAGCAAAATTATCATAAGATGGACGATTAAATCACCAAGTTATCCTATCGTGGAACCGTAACATGGGCAAGCCAATTGGCGAGAAATTCCTCATCCATTATTTGTAAAGATACAGGCGGACCAAAAGACCTTTTAGTTTTCTACTACAGGCAAAGCCGTGCGGATGCCACTAGTATTTTTATAAAGCTACTTTAGATCGGCAACGGTTGCAAAAGTTTATTTGAAGAACGTTTTCATTTCAACGATTGTTGTTTTTAAAGTAAAAACTTACATTTTGTCTCAAAGTAAATAAAAAATATAGTATTGCTATGCCACTAAAACACTAGCGGATCGAATTGAAAGCTTAAGGGATGAGGAGAGACAAGAAACGGTGTTAATCGAATTTCAACCACAAGCGATGATGGTTTTATTTTATTTGTAGAATTTAGTTTTGTTTTTAGTGGTACATTTACGGGATATTGAATCCCCTTTCATGTTCTTACTTTTATCTTCTTCTAAAAAGCTTTCACGAGAAAGTTGGATAGAGGAAGAATAAAGTAAAGCACAAGATACACTAACGCAGCCCGAATGTTGTCCGAGGATAAGGAGAGGGAGTTTGGTCCAAGTCCTTACATAGAAACGTAGAGGGATTGAAAAGAGGGAGGAATAACAGGGAATGTTTGAGCTTAACCACCCCCCCCCCCCCCATCACAGTACTCCTGAAACAAGATAATTTTGAAATTTGTAACATATTGCAATAAAATTCAAAATATTTTTTTAGATATATTTTGGGGAAAAAAACAATGAATACAATGTAATAACGAGCAGGGGTGCCCACGGGGGGGGGGGGGATTATGGCGCAAGTTGCGTCTTCAACATTTTGGGGGGGGGGGGATTTTTTTAATTTATTTATTTAAATGTATCCCTTGATTTATTTTTAATTTAGATAATTTATTTTACTTTATTCTGTTTACATTTCATGTCATTTATTTATTTAGATTGTGTGGGTGTGTATGTCATTGGCGTAACAGAGAAGTTTTCTAATAAAATAATAAAAATAAAAATAATAATAATAATAAGTAAAAATAAATAAATAAACAAATAAAAATATTTAAAAAAAATAAATAAAAAAGAGAACTAAAAAGCAAAAAAATAAATAAATTTAAAAAAAAATAAATAAAAATATTTAAAAAAAAGAAAATTAAATTAAAAAAGAGAGCTAAAAAATATTAAAAAAATAAAAAAGGGAAAGAGTTGAGAAAAATTTGGGGGGGCGGGGGGATCTGCGCCATTGAACTTGGGGGGATGGGCACCCCTGATAACGAGCAGCAACATACAAGTTTTTCCTGACACAAATGATACTGATTAAGGTTCTCTCCCCCCCCCCCCCAGAAAACCAGTCACACAAGACACCTTTTAGCAATAATAACTGTAAACTAAATTTTGCCTAATTATGAAAGCCCATTTTTTATCAGCAAAATGCTTTTAAAATGAACACTCTTTCATAACTTAAAAATCCTTATTAAAGGGGGGGGGGTGAACAATACACAAAGCATAGTGACTTGTGAAGCCCTTACTACCCTTGAACGCGTTCAATCTTTGCCTTAAAACTTGTGTTTGGAATGCGTTGATTCCATGTTCTCGGACTCCACCATTGCAAGTAAAGCGCCAGAATGTACGCAGGGAGAGAATTGTTTATTGACGTCACAAGCTCTTTCCGCCCGAGAGTTTCGTTTTTGCGGGGGCGTGGACTAATCGCTTTTAAAACTCGTTTTAATTGCATTTAAATTAGTTTAATTGAGGTGTTATTGGTATATTTCGACATAGTTTTTCATGATCTTTCGTTTACAAGTGAGTTTGAAAATCATGCATGTTCCCTATTACAACTGCTCTTCGTGCGCAATGCGCTTCCTGAGATTCCAAAGCACATGTACGCGATTATAACTTTCAAAATGTGTTTTCAAAAAATTGCTGGTTGAAGAAAAAAAAAAACTAATGCAAGTTTTTACACGGATGATAGATTTTGGCAACTTTAATTTTATATTTTGCCTTAGTATAAAATATTTTGCGTGTATGAAATATCTTAAACATGGTCCCCATCGCAAGCCTCATGGCTCTCTATTTTTATGCTTTTTCGTGTAGCTTCGTAAGTGATCATATGGCTTCTTTTGAGACAACCTATTTTAAGCAATATGAGAAATCCTAGGCCATTCCTAAACTTGTAAACAGAGTTTTGGTCAATTCAACTGAAGTAAGTTAATCTGACCCAACTCGATGTAAGCTATTCGCAACTCCAGAGCTCGAATACGCTACCTTGCGGTGCTTAACAATACTACCGAAAAAGGTAAAACATTCCATTCCACGTGTTTTCTTTAGGGTAAATTACAGGCTTCAGACAGTTTATAATGCAATACAATTTCAGAAGATTAGAAAAGAAAGCTTCACACAAACACGATGAAAAATTAATGTCATTCACTCTGAGTCAAATCAAGTTATAAGTTACGGCATTTATTTGTTTTACCTTTTTCATCCGCCATTAGAAAGTTGCTGCAGCGCCCTCTATAATTTATTTAATTTACGAATCTCGTTGATTATTCTGGTTCTGATAAGTTAACATCTTTTATGCGACTCTAGTAAAGTTCAAGGTTGGCGGTCATCAGTCGACAACGGGCGACCTTTTCATCGAAAATAGCTACCAGAAAATCAAGTCCTTGTCGCCAAAAGTGGCGACCATATGTTTCTTTGTTAGTTCAAAATATCGTGCTACGCCAGCACACTTCCAATCCTGAGACGTTCGCGCAGCAGTCGACTCAACCGTGGCAACGTAATTTGGCGAGAGAACTCCCTAAGATTATTTAGGTTTTGTGATAAATAAATTTAAAAAAAAATAATAGTTTAAAGAACTAAATAAACACGCTTCCGTAGCAAAATGAACTAAAAAGTGAAAAATAATCTTTGGATGATAGTAGTTGACCAATCACTTAATTTTAATGTAATACAAAAAAGCGTGGGCTGCTGTCTATTTACATTTTTGCTTGGACAACAAATGGAAGAAATTCAAGACAACTGATAAGAAGCCCCCACACGCATTTTTGTATTACATTAAAATTAAGTGATTGGTCAACTACTATCATCCGAAGATTATTTTTCACCTTTTAGTTCATTTTGCTACGAAAGCGTGTTTCTTTAGTTTTTTAAACTATTATTTTATTTTTCTGTTTTTTAGCCTTATGTTGGAGTTTATCAGGCGACGAAATTATTTATAAAACGAGTGCGAGGTAATAACTTAAAGTTAAGACAAGGGCACCCCGATGGGAAGCTACTGTGAGTTAAGGCCCCTATATGTACGAGCCGACGCATCAGCTTAAGATTAGCCTTTTTGGATCGGAGCGCGTGTTTGAGTGGTTGTCTTTTCTGGCGAGTTATCGCGTTTGGTGATTGTTCACTGTGAGCAATTACTAGCGGCACGTGAATTCTTTATTAAATAAAATATTATTTTCTGCAAATTTGGCGAAATCCGAAACTTTGCTGTGGTAACCCAAGCAGTGCAACAATGAAAATTCCGATCCAAAATGGCTAAACATAAGCTGATGCGTCGGCCTATCTATATAGCGGCTCTACTGTGAGTCATCGATGTATGTTTGCGGAAATCATATTTATATTACTTTGAAAATTTGAGATGCATTTGAATAAAAGTTTTGTTCAACAATGGTCTGATCAGCAATGAATTTCCAATTGAAGGCTCACCTAAATTTTGGCATGAAATTAGTTAAAAACAGTTATATTTCATGTTCTAATTACCTTGGAACATTGGAACAAATTTTTTCTGATGCAGAAAAATTAAAGGTTTTTGTAGATATTTTTAAATAATTTTTGCGAGCATTTTTTAATGTGTTTTTTAAAATTTTTCCTTTCTCACATTGTTGGATTTGTGCCAAAATATTGATTAAAATTGGAGGAAACTGACAATTAAAAGAGTTAATTAATTAATTTGATGATAGAATATTGCATTGTCATCGGGTCTGAGGTCGCGTGCCAAATTTCAAAAGAATCCGATCGCAGGAAGTGGGCGAAATTTGAACTGCAAGATTCCGTTACAAGATACATACATACATACATACAGGTGAAGCTAATAAAAGCGTGTTAATAAAAAAATGACTTCCAAAATTCAAAAGTAGTTACCACTTTTGTAACCAGCGGCTACTATTCGGAATTCCTAGTCGAGAGCTAGTCAACACTCTAGTACAGAAAAAAGATTTTGGCTACCTTTTTCCGTGAACTATGCTATGTATAAATATTATGAAAAACTCCTATCGAAATACATTGCACTAA